>NW_028261382.1:71752126-71769626 GCF_051295495.1 Thamnophis sirtalis
TGTGTGTGTGTGTGTGTCTGTGTGTGTGTGTGTACATACATATATATATATATTCTTAGACTCATCTGGGGGCTTTCAAGAAGAGACTAGACTGCCATCTGTCAGAAATGGTGTAGGGTCTCCTGCTTGGGCGAGGGGTTGGACTAGATGACTTACAAAGTCCCTCCCAACTCTGTTAATCTGTAATCTCTCACAGTTACTGCTGCTGAACCAGGTAACCGCCTATTCTGTACCTATCCGTTTGCCTTTTTTCTGCAGGAAAAAAACCACATTTTGCATCCAACCACATTTTGTTGGGTAGCACTCAACATTTCCCTTGCAGTTTTTCTCCTTAATCTGTTTTATTTGTCAATTCTGTTTGATCTTCTATTTTCATCTTCGTGTCTGTTGATCTTCAAACCGATCAACGAATTATTTTGCTTTTCCTATTTGTGTTTTAACTCCCTTCGAAGACTCTTCAAAAACCATCCACAAGTTATCTGCAAAAGCCCTTAACTTTCTTAAGTTTATTTTTAGATCTTCACTGCCACAATCCTTTCATTTTGTCTCACATCCTGACTCAGAATTTCGAGAGCCAAAATAAACGAGAGAGGAGGCTGTGTCATCCTTAAGTTGTCCCTTTTTATATCTTGCAGGGTATTTTGTTAGATCAATTATTTGTGCTTTCTGTGAAGTTTAAATCAATCTCACCCATTTTATAAAGTTCTCTCCAAAATGGGTATCTTCCAAAATTTTGGATAGGAAAGCTCACTTCGATTGTCAAAGGGCTTCTTCGCATCTTAAGACAATCAATGTGGCTCGTTTTTCATTAAGTTGCTCAATTCCTAACATCTCAATTGGCTAAATATAAAGTTCTATACAGATGGTTAGTACCAGAAGGCATACTGATTACATGGCAATAATTCTTTAAAAAAAAAATAGATTCCCTGGAAAAAGCTCAATAATTCTTTGAATGCCATTTTGTGACAAGATGAACAAGAAAGCAAAGAAGAGTTGGAAAGTAAAAGCCAAGAAGAAAATATAATAGAACAAAAAGAGAAGGAGAGAGAGGAAAAAAGGACACAGGAGACGGAGCAAGCGGAAAGGGGAGTTCAAAGAGAAACTAGAAACACCAGGAAACAAAACAAGAAAAAATGGAAGAAACTACAATAATTTCAATAAATATAAAGAGACTGAATGCACCAAGAAAAAGAATGCAAACCTTCATAAAATTATGAAAACTGGATATAGACGTAATATGCCTTCAGGAAGTGCATATCAAAAAATAAAATAGAAAACTATTAGAAAATCCAAAACTGGAAAAATTATATACATCACTAGCAGATAATAAATAAAGAGGAATTGCAACATATGTCAAAGAAAAAATAAAATCAAGTTGCTCCAAATATTCAAAAATGTCCAACTCATTTCTAACACTGGCTTTTAACTGGCTTTTAGGTAAAAATCTACTTTGTTCCTCATAAATTAATTCTAGTGAAATTACGCTCAGTCTATCACCTGGTATGGTGGTGAAAAAAATTGGTCCTCTTGAAGGGTTAATGGCTATACTGGCTTATACTGAACAAAACTCCGCACTGATGACAGGGAAGGGCATCTGGCCATTAAACACTCTGCTGGCTCCATTCAGTTGTTCAGACTCTACCTGGCAAGAGAAGAAGAAGAAGAAGAAGAAGAAGAAGAAGAAGAAGAAGAAGAAGAAGAAGAAGAAGAAGAAGAAGAAGAAGAAGAAGAAGAAGAAGAAGAAGAAGAAGAAGAAGACGGCGACTGCAAAAAGTGTCTTACGGCCAGTCTTCACACTTACAACTGTCATAGCATCCACATGGTCACACAGTCAAAATCTGGGCGCTTGGCAAATCGGTATGTCTTTACAACAATTGCAGCGTTCCCAGCTGGCTTTTCTGACAAGCAAAATCAATGAGAGAAGCTGGATTTGTTTAACGACAGTATAATTCACTTAACAACCACAGTGATTCTTCAACCATTGTGGCAAAAAAGATCTTGAAATCAGGCACGACTTCCTTTAACTCTTTGCTCCGCAACAGAAATTCCGGTCCCAATTTTGAGCATAAGTTGTGGCCTACCTGTCATCCATCTGGTCCAGGTAACACACACAAACACACACACAGTCCCAAGAAAGTCAAATTAAACAAGTTTTGTAGCTTCTGCAAACCCCGGCAGGAAGCCTGCCTTTGATCTGGCTGTTTTTGTGCGAATAGGGGCAACATGTGAAGTCCGTGTGAGAACACACCCCTGTATTTTGGTTTGGAGACAGCTTCTCTCTCTTCTTCTCTCTCCCTCCTTCTCTCTCTCCTCTCTATCTCTCTATCTCTCTTCCTTCTTTCTCTCTTTCCTTCTCTCTCTCCTTCTCTCCCTCTCCTCCTTCTCCCTCTCCTCTCTCTCCTTCTCTCTCTCCTTCCCCTTCTCTTCTCTTCTTCCTCCCTCTCCCTCCTCCTCTCTCTCCTCTCTCTCTTCTCCCCCCTGTCTCCCCCTCATCTCCCCCCCTCTCTCTCCTCTCCGTCTCTCCTCTTCCCCTCTTCTCTCTCTTTTCTCTCTCTCCCTCCCTCCCCTTCTCTTTTCTCTCTCTCTTCTCTCTCCCTCCCTCTCCCCCTTCTCTTTTTTCTCTCTCTCTCTCCTCTCTCTCCCCCTCCTCTCAGAAATGCAAGCAAAAGTGCCTATTTTTAGCAATGTCTCTTTTCATGCAGCCACAGCCCTCCAGATGTGGCTCTTCTCTCACCGTAGGGATGCTCTTCAATCCCTTGCAGTTACACATCCTGTATTCTTTGGAAATACTGAACGTATATAAACGACATCATAACTGAAAGAGATGCTCTCAAAGAGGTGGCTGGAGAAAAATATATGCAAAGCACACAGATCTATAAATGAGGAGTTTGCTTGGTTCACTTTTTTAAAAAAGAATTTTAATGGTGGCACATTTTCCCACGATGGTTTTGCAAGCAAGAGACCATCCAGCTCCATCCATGCTAAGAAGACATTGGAAAAAGCTTCTGGTTTTAGTTTTTAAGCTGCCCAGGACCATGTTATAAATGCCTTTCAGTTTTGAACATACAATTTGCAAAGGATGCCAAAGAGTAGACATCTCTTTTGTCCTCCTAATTGGTTGTTTCTGCTCAGTGGCCTGTCACGAATAGCGGCCGACCATGCTGAAGGTAGCAACGGGGAAAATACAGATACTCCTTCACTTACAACTACTACAATCGAGCCCAAAGTCTCTGTTGCTAAGCGAGACAGTTGTGAAGGGAGCTTCATCCCATTTTATGACCTTCCTGGCCACATGCGTGTAGTGACAGCGCCGATCCAGTGTTTGGATCCCACAGCTTCAAGAAAGTGAGCTTCAGTCTTCATTGCATGACCTATTGTTCTGGATGAGGTCGGCCTGGCCAGTTCCAGAGGTGGTATTCTGCTGCTTCGCCCCAGTTTGGGGGAATCGGTAGTGGTGGCAGTGGGAGGCTCCGCCCACCTATTGAGACATCATCACAGATGATCTGCACATGCGCAGAAGCACTGTGCGCGAGCACTCCTGCTTCCGAACCGATAGCGAAGATAAGAGGATTTCATGCTTGCCCAGATCCCCAAGGGGGGGGGAGAGGAAGGAGGGAGAGTGAAATATTGAGGGAGGTTGAAGAATCAAATTATGGGATTTGAGACAAGGCACCTCAGAAAGATTTTGCAAAAAGTCTGGCAGGAGATTGTTGCAAGAAAACAATCCGGTCTGGTTCCAAGCCTGGAAAAAAGATGCCAGAAATAAAACAGAGGCCGATTTGGAAAGGACTCTGCCTATCGATGAGCAGAACCGACCACAGCATGCGGTTCTGGGACAGCTGACCAATTTGTTGAATGCGTGGATGGATCTTTATAGGTTGCTGTGACTTTGAAGTTTGAACTGTTCTGGGGATTGTGCAATGAAGGGGCTTTTTGTGTCTCTTGCTATTTCAGTGGTAGTGGTATTCTGACTGAGGCTTCCCGAGAGCAGGAAGCCAACTCCTTGTCCCGACAAAAACCCCTGTTATTAATTGACAGAGAATTCTGCTCATTCACATCCAGGAAAGTCTTTCAAGGGAGGATTTACAGTCACAGACCTTATCTGGCTTGGAGAGCTGCCAGGCTGATCTCTGCAAAACTTGGCCAGGAGTCTCAGAGAGTCACGAACCAATTAAGCGAACTAATGGTCTCCTGCAAACTCCACTCCCCTTTCGCTCCACTTTTATTTCCTCTGAGAGGGGCCATTCATTGTCCACCTGTGGCCTTCCTCCCAAGTCGACCCCTGTTCTTTAGCTGTTCCCTTTGTCTGGCAACTCTGTGCATGCGCACACTGGGAACAGGCTCCAGCTATTCTTCTGCCTCACCAATGTCTGACTCTGAAGGCAGCTGATAACTGGCATACGGCTCTGGGCCCCTCTCTGCCTCTGACACAGCCCTCATCTGAGCCTTCTCCAGACTCCAGGACTGGCCCAGGTTCCTCCCCAAACTCCTCACTGGCTGAATCTGCTGCCAGCTCCACTGGCCACTGGCAGGCCATAACAAAGGGAGACAAAGTCACATTGTGTGCACATCATGTGGCATCATTGCAACATCGATCAAATCCCCCAATTATCCCTGCTCTGCCTCGTTAATTTCCCCCCCCCCAAAGATTCTTTTAATTAAAAAGGAAGGAAACCGTTGTGTGTACTCAGCTAAACCCCAGCCTTGGGCATCATCTATATTTGTACCCGCCCTGGAGACACTGTTAGAAAATAAAATCTGACAGTTTGTAGTCTAAGGGTTGTGTTTGCTTCTGCTATTTTGAATATTTTGTGCCTCCTGGCAGCTGTGTGAGTTAGAATGCCAACAACATGTTCTCGGATTTTAAATTCCACAGTCCAATTGTACCCAAAAGATGGCGAGATGCTGTTTCCTACTTAGAAATAAATCTATTTTTTTGCAGAATTCTAAATAACAGAGTCAGAGGAGACCTTGGGGGTCTTCTAGTCCAACCCGCTTTGGAGCAGGAGAGCCTATATCATTTCAGACAGATGGCTCTCCACCCTCTTCTTAGAAAGCTCCAGTGACACAGCACCCACAAGAGGAGTGTGGTGGCCTAGAGGTAGAGTTTTAGCCTTACAATCAGGGGGCTGTGAGTTCGATCCTAGGTAGAGGCAGACATTTCTCCCTCTGGGAACAATGAGAATAGATCTGCTGAACAAAACTCTGCATTGGTGACAGGAAAGTTATCCGGCCAGTAAACACTCAGCTTCATTCAGTTGCCCAGACTCCACACTGCAAGGGATTATGGGGCCATTAAAAGATGATGCTGTTAAAGCACCCACAACTTCCGGAGACAATGTCAGAGAGTGGAGCAAGAAAATAAAAATAAAGCCAGCATCTTTGGGAATGGGAAAAAAAAAGGTTGCTCCTTCAGGAAACGTTCGGAAAGCCCGAAAGTAAAAGTTTGGTTATAGAAAGGGCAGGGCAGAAGGAAGCCTCATCTCTTTGGATGGCAAAAGAGAGAGGAATTTTGCATTGTCTCTCAAAGGACAAAGCTGGTCTTCTTTGTGACAGGGATGACTTGGATATCTGCAGGAAGCAGCCCCACAAAAGATCAGCTCAAGCTTTGCAGAATCCATCCTTACGTGGCGCTCAGATTGGCCTCTCGGATTTCGTGCCTTTCTCTGGCAGGAAAGGCATGGATGGCTTTATTAGGTTGGCCTGCCCAGCTGCCAGCTGGAAGGCAGCCAAAGAAACAGGCTAACAGCGTTGGAAGGGACCTTGAAGGTCTTCTAGTCCCACCCCCCCTTCTCAATACTGCCCCCGACAACTGGCTGCCCGATCGCTTCTTAAAAACCTCCAGTGATGGAGCATCCACAATTTCTGAAGGAAAGTTCTATTTCACCAGTTTAGTCTTTGGACGTTTCTCCTTAGTTCTAGGTTGCTTCTCTCCTTGATTAGTTTCAATCAGGGGTGAAATACTACGGTAGTAAAAAAAATGCTATTGGTTCGCAGAACCAGTAGTAAAAAATAAAAAAGTAAAAAACAAAAGATCGCATGTCGCACAGCTGATCGTTGGAACATTTTTTTAATCTTTTAAGCATTTTTTTTAACTACAGGTTGTCCGAAAATGCAGGGGTGGGGTGGGGGTGTCTGTTTTTGCTCCCAGCAGGCTTCCCTAAAGCCTAATAGGCCATAAACGGGGGATAGTGGGTCCTGGGAAACAAAGAAAGAAAGAAAGAAGGGAGAAAGAAAGAAAAAGAAAGGGAGGGAGGGAGGGAAAAAGGAGAGGAAGGAAGGACTACAAACCTGGCACTAGACGCAGATTCAGAGGATAATCCAGGGCTGGAAAGGACGTGCAGGTCATCTAGTCCAACCCTACTCCAGCAAGACATTGTTAAAAAGTGAGTTTCTTTCTTTTGATCCCCCAGCTACATGACTACATAGTCACATGATCTCCACCAAGCCAGGCCAAGCCAGGCCCACAGAACTGGTAGTAAAAAAAATGAGATTTCACCACCGATTTCCATCCATTGTTTCTTGTCTTGCTTTCTGGTGCTTTGGAGAATAATTATTCAATACAATACAATAGCAGAGTTAGAAGAGACCTTGGAGGTCTTCTAGTCCAACCCCCTGCCTAGGCAGGAAACCCTATACTGTTTCAGACTAATGGCTATCCAACATCTTCTTAAAGACTTCCAGTGTTGGGGCATTCACAACTTCTGGAGGCAAGCTGTTCCACTGATTAATTGTCCTAACTGTCAGGAAATTCCTCCTTAGTTCTAGGTTGCTTCTCTCCTTGATTAGTTTTCACACATTGCTTCTTGTTCTACCCTCAGGTGCCTTGGAAAATTGTTTGACTCCCTCTTCTTTGTGGCAGCCCCTCAGATATTGGGAGGCTGCTATCATGTCTCCCCTAGTCCTTCTTTTCATTAAACTAGACATACCCAGTTCCTGCAACCATTCCTCATATGTTTTAGCCTTCAGTCCCCTAATACTCTTTGTTGCTCTTCTCTGCACTTTTTCCAGAGTCTTGACTCTGGGGAATTCTGGAAGTTGAAGTCCACCTCTCCTACATTTCCCACCCTGCTGGCCTCACCAAAGGTGTGTGAATCTCACCTGGCTGGATCCATTCTCTTTCAATCTAAGGAGGCCAATGAATGATGGTTTGGCCTAGCATGGTCCCATCCGGTCAGCTCCATCTGCTCTGGGAGTTCTTAATAAGGCTGATCTGAAGCTGAGGATCTGGTATCCAGAGATCCAGAAGGACAAGAATCCAAGACTTGACGGAGTTGGCAAAACTGACTACCCTGATTAAAGAAAAAAACCATAAGTACTTTGGTTTCCACATTCTGCTTCTGAACTTCATGCTTGATGTGGAGAAGAATGAAACTCTGACTTTCGGTTTCACTGATTAGATGGATAGATTTTTACAGAAATGACTTGCTCCTATGATTATGAAAAAGCAAAAGGTTGTGATTTGATGCTAATGCCTTATTCTACTGCAACAGAGAGAATCGGAAATCAATTATTATTTTTCTTTCCTTTTCCCTACCTTTCTTCACTTCTCTCTCCCCTTTCCTCTCCCCTCTCATTGCTCTTTTATTTACTTTTGTATTTTATAATACTTTATAACCTAATAAAATGATAATTGACAGAATCAAAAACCCATCTCTTTTGTAGCACAATAGGGTCTCCTATCTGTATGGTCCTGGAGATTTATTTAATATCCTGTACATTCCACATACAGTGGGTCACTCTTTCTCCTTCTCCGTGTCCCCACCCTCCTCCTCCTTCTCCATATCCATCATCGGACGTTGACAACCATGTTGGTGATCCTATTTTTATCAACAGCCACATGAAAAAGTGCTGCTGAGTTTTGTCCAAACCATCCCGTAGATTTGGAAGCCACAATGTTCTTCTTCTGCCTGGACCTCCTTTGCCTTCAATCTTTCCCTGGAGGATTCAGTGAAGGATGCCGTATTTTTCCAGGTGTCACATCACACGTCCAAAATATTCTAACGTTCGCTTTTTGATGGTTTTGATGATTTCCCTTGGCTTTCCCAGGCGGCTTATCACCTCCACCTTTCTGATTTTTGTCAACCCAATTTATCACTCTGTACTTTGGTCCAAATGGAGTTGCCACATTAAGGCAACACCCAGCAACAGCTAGTAGGTCTACAAAGGTCCCACAGAAAGCTAAAACTGCTTCTGTTCATACAGTTTCTCAACTTGCAACCATTTCTTTAATGTCCATTCCAAAAAGACAAGAGCACTGGAGAAAGTGACTTAATTGTGTTGTATTGTTGGTGGGCTTTTCTTTTGTATTCAGTCTTGGACCATAAATAAATTACGTTTAATACTTTCTATCAATTTTGATCTAATTCCACAAAAGGGGGAAGGGAGATTTTGTGCCTCCTCCCTCTGCCCTCCATTCCCAGAGCAGTTATGATCCTGTTTAGACTCCTAAAGGAGAGTTCTAGTCCTCCCTCAGGCCTGAAGCCAAAGAAAATGTCAGAGACTTCTCCAGGCATGGAAGAAACAAATAAACAACTATGAAAGATGGATGGACAGAAACTGGATGGCCATCTAGAATGAGGGCAAAGAAGACAACCAAGAAGATTAGGGAACTGGAAAAGATAGGATGAACAGTTGCAGGAACTGGGCCTGGCTAGTCTAGTGAAGAGAAGGACCAGGGGAGACAGGAGAACATCTTCCAATACTTGAGGGGCTTCCCCAGAGAGGAGGGAGTCAAACTATTTTCCAAGGCACCAGAAGGCCAGACAAGGAATAATGGATGGAAACTGATCAAGGAGAGATTCAACCTGGAAATAAGGAGAAATTTCCTGACAGTGAGAACAATCAACCCATGGAGCAGAAGTTGCCTTCAGAGGTTGTGGGAACTTCATCCCTGGAGGCTTTCAAGAAGAGACTGGACTGCCATCTGTCAGAAATGGTGTAGGATCTCCTGCTTGGGTGGGGTGGGTGTTGGACTAGATGACCTATAAGGTCCCTTCCAACTCTGTAAATCTGTCAGAGATGCTGTGCCGAATCCTGCACTAAGCAAGGGGCTGGTTTAGATGCCCTCTAAGGTGCCTTTCATCTCTAGGATACTGCCAGTCACAGATTTCCTCCCAAATTAATTAACGTGGCATAAACTCTCCTAATGTGATTTGGACAGAACAGATTCTGTCTTATCCAGCAAGGGTGTTTACACATGCGGGTTCTATATGTCGTGTGAATCCAACCTCCCTTGTTTGTCTTGGGCGGGCAAAGATATCTCTGTCTCTCCCAAAAGAGAAAGCCTTTCGTGGCCTCTTGCCGGACACGCGGGACGCCGCGCAAGCGATCACGCGCGCTCTGCAACAACAACCGAGCAGCTGCCAAGCCAAACCTGGTTTGCTTCCCACCTGGGCTCTTCTCCTCCTTACCTGGGGAGAAGCTCACTTGCTGAGGCGATGCAGCCTCAGGCGGGCGTGGAAAAAAGACCCCCACGCGTGCTTCACCCGGCTGCAGGGACGGTCCCAGCTAAGCTCATGCACGGGGGAGGGTGGGGAGGGTGGGGGCTGCGGTTGACAGCTTTTGGAAAAACACGCAAGATCAACGTGGGAGCGACGGGGAGGCGTGGGGGGAAACACAAACACACACACACACACGCGCCGTGGGGACGGTTGCTAGGGAAACAGCGCCCGGAGGCTGGCACGCTGCCTGCCAGGGAGAAGAAACCACAGTTCAAAGGTAAACTTGGCACGGGGACATCTTTTTTCCCTTTCGTTTGGATGGAGGATGCTCAACCGCGGACAAAAAACGGCGGCCGCGCCTTGGTAGCTCCACTCCCGCGCCTCTTTCCACTCAGCCCACGCGGGCCCCCGGGGAGCAGCTGCCGGAGGAGGGAGCTTGGCGGGCGCCGGCCGGGCCGAGGAGTCTCGGGTTGGGCAGAGTGAGCGAAGAAGGAAGGAAGGAAAGAAAAGAAGGAAAGAAAAGAAGGAAGAAAAGAAAGAATCGTTTCATTTCCGTGGAATTGATCCGTGGGGATCCCACAGCAGATGTTTGGAGATCTGGTAAGGCTTGAAGCTGCAATGGCAATGCCGAGAAACCCCCCACCACCCGCCTCTTTTTGGGGGGGGGGTCTGCAGGAGAGTCCCGCGCGTTCCCCTGGCACTGCCCCATGGGTCGGGGAGTCCTCAGACGCGCAGCTTCTCCACAGGGAAGCCAAAGCCTGCTTGGGCTCTGCGCCCTCCCCCACCCCCCGTGCCTTCTCTCCCAAATGCTTCCCCGGGGAGATGGGGAATCGAGGCTCAGGCGGGGCAAGGAAGTCTCGGCAGGCGGGCAAAGGCGTGTGGGGGGGAGGGGAATTCGGCTGCAGCTCACCTGGCTGGACTGGAAGGGGAGATCCTGGCCAAGGATTCGGCCAGCTAGAGAGTGGAGTGGGGGTGGGCAGAGGCGCGGAGGTGGGGAGAGTGGAGACGCGGCTTTTCCTCTTTCAAAGTCAGCTTTCCAGGGTGGCACAGGATGGCATCAGTGGGAGAAATGCCTATGGAGCTTTTCCCTCTTCCAGATCTTTTCTTTTCTCTTTTTAAAAGTTCTTTATTTTTATTCTCTTATATATAGCTACAAGTATACATTCACATAGTTCTTGTTCTTATTTATCTTTATCACTTTTATATATTTGTTTTTCCATATTAAAAAGTTAAAATACACATTCTGGGTTGCTTCGCTTGCCATCCCATACAAAACCCTATTTTGTAATGTTATCTTTTTCTTTTCTTTTCACCCTCCCTCCCTTCTCTACTTTCCTCGTTCCTCTTCTCCTTCCCCTTTCCTTCTTCCCTTACCTCTCCTCTGCTCCTCTCTTCCTCTTCTCCCTCCTACCCTATCTCCTTCTCTTTCTATCCCTTCCCTCCTTCCTCTCCTCTCTTTCTTCCTTCTATCCCCTTTCCTCTCTCCTCCTCTCTTCCTTTCTTTTTCTGTTGTTGTGGTTATCTCCTTTCATCTCTCAACTGGTGTATTTTCAAGATGATATTCCCGCAAACCCTTTAATTATAATTTTATGCTTATCCTTTCCTATTCCCTTTTCTTCATTATCATGTCCTAACTATTTTTTTTTCAGGAAGTAGAGGAGGAGGGAGAATTGGGGGGGGGGGGGCTGCCCATCTTTCCTTATGTCTTTAGCATATTAGAAACTTTTGTGCTTATTGTTTGGGGGCCCCTTCCAAAGGGCCACTTTTTGTGCCCCTGTCCTGCTGAAGCCTCAGAACTGGGATCTAAGTTAAGTGGGGGGGGGGGTTAAAAAAAGTCCACCTGAGGGCTGTGGTGTCCCTGGTTTAGGTCCACAATGTCGCCCCCTTTGCAAAGACTCTTGTGTTTGATTTGGGGTGTGTGGTGGCTCTGGAAGTGGGGCACAGGGTGAAATCTTCCTCTCCCTTCCCTCTCTGGCTGAGCTGGAGTTTTCCCTCATTTCCTCTTTTTTTTTTTTGCAAGTATTTTATTTAAAAAAAGAAGACAGGAAAGAAGAAGGAAGGAGAAAAATAGGAAAGAAAGAGGAAAGAAAGAGAAAAAGAGTGAGAGAAAGAACGGTTTTCCATCATTTTTTCTTTTTTGCAAGTATTTTATTAAAAAAAGAAGGAAGGAAGGAAGGAAGGAAGGAGAAAAATAGGAAAGAGAGAAAGAGGAAAGAAAGAGGGAAAGAGAGTGAGAGAAAGAAAGAAAGGATTTTCATTATTTCCTCTTTTTTGCAAGTATTTTATTAAAAAAAGAAGGAAGGAAGGAAGGAAGGAAGGAAGGAGGAAAGGAGAAAAATAGGAAAGAGAGAGAGAGAAAGAGGAAAGAAAGAGGGAAAGAGAGTGAGAGAAAGAAAGAAAGGTTTTTCATTATTTCCTCTTTTTTGCAAGTATTTTATTTAAAAAAAAGAAGGAAGGAGAAAAGGAGAAAAATAGGAAAGAAAGAGGGAAAGAGTGAGAGAAAGAAAGAAAGGTTTTCCATTATTTCTTCTTTTTTGCAAGTATTTTATTAAAAAAGAAGGAAGGAGGGAAGGAGGAAAGGAGAAAAATAGGAAATAAAGAGAGAGAAAGAGGAGAGAAAGAGAGAGAGAGAGAGAGAGAGAAAGAAAGAAAGATTTTCCATCATTTCCAAGTGTCTCTTTTTTTCTTTTTTATTGCAGTAATCAAGCCTTAATAGGAAGAGTGCTTATGCATCTCTGGGGCAGAGAAGGGAGCTAAAATAAGTTGCATAAGCAAGTATAATATTCCCACTAATTGCATTGAAGAAGCCCCAGAAAACAGCAGGGGGGCGGGGTTGCATTCACACAGCCAGACTAGGAATAATAGATGGAAGCTGATCAAGGACAGATTCAACCTGGAAATAAGGAGGAATTTCCTGACAGTGAGAACAGTCAACCCATGAAACAGAAGTTGCCTTTGGAGGTTGTGGGAGCTTCATCCCTGGAAGCTTTCAGGATGAGACTGGACTGCCATCTGTCAGAAATGGTGAAGGGTCTCCTGCTTGGGCAGGGGGCTGGACTAGATGACCTACAAGATCCCTTCCAATCTGTTAATCTGTATCTTTTGCTTCTTCTCAGCTACTGAGAAACTTCACATCTGCTATATTTCACTATATTCCACCTACACAGTGAGTGTATCACATTTTGAGGCTGACATTTCTAAGAACTTCAAATTCTCTCTTTTTTCTTGACACCATTTTTTCCAAAAATGAAGATGGTTTTGCTGCATAATTCTCCAATAATGTCAGCTATACTATTGTCTCTTCTTAAGCAATCGCAATTGCCCCATATATTTCAGGCAAGGCAACATTCAACCTCCAAATGTGAATAATATGCATGGAGTTTTTTGCAGTCAGTCGGGAAATGAAGTTAATAACAGTGGCAGGGTGTTCAGCTCACCCGCTTTGCTTCAACTTAGCTTCCTACATCAAAGATCAAATTTAGGACTCCTTTGTTTGTGTCTCCTAAAATAACTGTACCTTTTTTCTTCTCTTCTGTCAAATGCTGGAGGATATGAAAATGGGAAGAGCAACTAAACTTAGTACTGCAAGAGCCAAGATGAAGCAAACAAAAGAGGAAAAAAATGAATCGGGATTCATATTTGGAGCAATTGGTTATACAATTTGAGGTTTCAGATATACAATTTGACTATAGGGCTTCCTGGATGAACAACATTCCTCTGCCTGAAATGGTTTTTCAGGAGGAATCGGGCAGGAAAACAAATGGAAAACAGGCTCAGAAGAGACCATGTAGTTAGAACAGAATAACAGTTGGAAGGGACCTTGGAGATCTTCTAGTCCAACCCTCTGCTCAAGCAGGAGATCCTATACAATTCCAGACAAATGGCTGTCCAGTCTCTTCTTAAAAATCTCCAGTGATGGAGCACCCACAACTTCTGGTGGCAAGCTGTTCCACTGGTTAATTGCCCTCACTATATGAAATTCCTCCTTAATATCAGATTGCTTCTCTCCTTGATTAGTTTCCATCCATTGCTTCTTGTCTTGCTTTCAATTGCCCTGGAATGTAGGTTGACCTCCTCATCTCTGTGGCAACCTCTCAAATATTGGAAGACTTTTATCAAGTCAGAGCTAACCTTTCTTTTCATTAGGCTAAACATTCCCATTCCTTGTAACCATTCTTCATATGTTTTAGCCTTCAGACCCTTTCTTGTTTTTGTGTGTGGTGTTTATACAGAAAACAGAATTCAAAGGGACCTTGGAGGTCTTCTAGTCCACCCCCTGCTCGAGCAGGAGATCCTATAACATCCCAGTCAAATGGTTGTCCAGTCTCTTTTTGAAAGCCTCCAATGATGGAGCACCCACAACTTCTGGTGGCAAGCTGTTCCACTGGTTAATTGTCCTCACTGTTAGGAAGTTTCTCCTTAATTCTAGGTTGCTTCTCTCCTTGATTAGTTTCCTTCTATTGTTTCTTGTCCTGACTTCAAATGTTTTGGAGAATAGCTTGAGCCCCTCTTCTTTGTGGCAGCCCCCCAAATACTGTAAGATTGCTGTCATGTCCCCCTTAGTCCTTCTTTTCTCTAGAATGGACAAGACTAGACATACACAATGGCTGCAATTGTTCTTCCTATATTTTAGCTCCAGCCCCCTAATCATCTTTGATTCCCATGGCTAATGATGGTTATTCCCTTGGTCTTAGAGAGAAATAATTATTTGATTAAAGGGAAGAAAAAGATGGAGCCATTTATGGCTGTTTGGCATCCAATGGCCAGAATCGAAAGAAATAGACGCTTGCAAATGGGGAACCCCACGAGGTGGCATTGAAGGCCTTTTATGGCCACTTAAAAGGGCATGAAGGAGGCGATTGCTTTGACATAGAGATCTGCCATGGGGGTCGTTCCCCTCTCCTTTATTTTGGCTCCCTGGAGCAAAAGGCATTAGGAAGAGAAGATAATTTGGATTGAAATTTAATTATTTATGTAGTTAGAATCATAGACTCTAAAGAATGAGGAAAGAGGTCATCAAAGCCAACCATTGAACACTGCAGGAGTCACTGACACCAGAGATCTTCAAACTTGGCAACTTTAAGACTTGTGGACTTCAACTCCCAGAAATCTCCAGACAGCATAATTTACTCTCTTGTAATCCCTTCCTCTGCAATCCCTCCACTTAGATCAGAGGTCTTCAAACTTGGCCACTTGAAGACTTGTGAATGTCAGCTCCCAGAATTCTCCAGCCAGAGTCACTTACTTACTCTCTTGTAATCCCTTCCTTTGCAATCCTTCCACTTAGATCAGAGGTCTTCAAACTTGGCAACTTTAAAACTTGTGGACGTCAACTCTCAGAAATCTCCAGCCAGCATAATTTACTCTCTTGTAATCCCCTCCTCTACAATCCCTCCACTTAGATCAGAGGTCTCCAAACTTGGCCACTTTAAGACTGATGGACTTTATCAAGCAGAACTGGCTGGAGAATTCTGTGAGTTGAAGTCCACAAGTCTTAAAGTGGCCACGTGTGGGAACCCTTGACTTACGCCATCTCCCAAATGACCTCTGTTTCAAAGCCTCCATAAAAGGGGAAGAAGAAACCCCTCCAGGTAGTAACCCCCTCCACTGATGGACAGCTCCTATTGTCAAGACATTCTTCCAGATGCCCCCTGCACATCTTCATCCATGCAGCTTCATTCCATGAGTTCTAGTCTTGTCCACTGAAGCAAGGAAGAATATTAATTTGTATCTGTTTTTATCCCACCTTTATTACTTATAAGAACACAAGAACATAGAACTGAGTTGGAAGGGACCTTGGAGGTCTTCTAGTCCAACCCTCTGCCCAAGCATTACACCATTTCTGATAGAAGGTAGTCTAATGTCTTCTTGAAAGCCTCCAGTGATGAAGCTCCCACAACCTCTGAAGGCAACTTTTGTTTCATGGGTTGATTGTTCTCACTGTCAGAAAGTTTCTCCTTATTTCCAGGTTGAATCTGTCCTTGATCAGCTTCGGGTGCCTTGGAGAATAGCTTGACCCCCTCCTCTCTGTGGAAGCCCCTCAAATATTGGAAGGCTGCTCTCCTGTCTCCCCTGGTCCTTCTCCTCCCTAGACTAGCCATGCTAGGTTCCTGCAACTGTTCATCCTATCTTTTCCAGTTCCCTAATCCTCTTGGTTGCTTTTCTTTGCACTCTTTCTAGAGTCTCAACATCCTTTTCACATCGTGGCAACCAAAACTGGATGCAGGATTTCAGGTGTGACCTTCCCAGGGCCTTATAAAGTGGAATTAACCCTTCATGTGATCTTGATAGCCGGTTTGGTCTTGTGAAACAAGCCAGATGAGGAATGGAGCCCTCTGACCTCTCTCTCTCTTCCTTCATAGGATGAGAGCAAGGAAATCGATGGCAGCCTCCTGGGGGACCCGGGGCAAACCCCACCCGGGAAGAAGGAGAACGTGAAATGGCAGAAGCCACGATTCAGCCGCAAAGCGCTGATGAAATGTTGCTTGGTGAAGTGGATCCTCTCTAGCACCGCCCCGCAAGGCTCAGGTGAGTCCTGAGGCATCATGGGGCAGGGAGTTCCACAGGCTGAGGCCACCATGGGGCAGAGAGTTTTGTAAGTCACGGATTCTAGAATGGGACTAAACAAGTTTCCCCGTTTTTTCTTGGCTGACGGTTGTTGTTTTTTTTTAAAAAAGAGTTTTATTCTTTTTCAATTACAAAAATAAATCTTCCATCTTTCCTTAAGCCGTGTGTCCTCTGGAGGGAAACATCTCTGTGCAACATCGTTCCTCTTTTGCTGCATCTTTCACATTCATATTAACATTATTTCTCTAAGTTTAGTATTGTAATATATTGAGCATTTAAATGTTATAAAACTCCTCAATTTCCTTCTTATTATCTACTAGTAATAATATATCATTATTCTCATCGTACACCTACTAACAGTCTTATATCCTTATCTATCTATTTATCTATCAATCAAGTTTTTTTTTTCATTTTCATAACAAATAACCACATGTATACTATTACATGACCAACATTCTATTATATTATTAAATATTTACGTCAACTCCCAAAAATGATTATTGGCTCTTCTGCTCTCCATACACCATATTTGTACCTTATCCATCACTTTCTTCTCCCTCTCTCCTTCCCCTCCCTACCTCCTTCCCTCCCTCTGTCGTCCTTCTCCTCTCTCCTTCCCCTTCCTCTCTCCTTCTCCTCTCTCCCCTTTCCACTCCTTCTTTCTCTCCTCCTCTTCCCTCCCTCTGCCCTCTCTCCTATCCCTCTCTTCTTCCCTTACCTCTTATATCTTTGTCTACGTGTATTGTCTACTTATTTTTTTAGCTTTCTTCATTTCCAAACTCCTTTTTTCCCTCCATCCATGGGTAAAATACTTCCCAAATCATATAATATTCAGTTTGCTCTTTCTCCTTTGTTGCTAATGTTAAGCCATTCATTTCTGCACATTCTTATATTTTCCTTATCACCTTCTCATCAATAGGGATCTCTACACTTTTCCAGTGTTGTGCAACTGGCTGACGGTTGTGTTTTTCACAGCAACCCAAGTTCTTGGTGTTCGGAAAAAGAGAACCTTGTTAAGAAGGACGGGGCTGATCCTGGGGATTGCATTATTTGTCTGAATGGGACGTCAAACTTCATATTTATGACCCCCTCATGATTTTCCTAAATGGTATCCCTTGGTTTCTTAGAAGCCTTCTGCTGAAATCTTGTGGACGTTCTCAAACTTTGTATTTCAGGAGTTGTGTTCACTACTGGCCACCAGGAGGCGGTGTACAACCAGTTTTGTTCCTGGTTGGAAACTCCTCAACACAAGTTGGACTTGGTTGTGTGTTCAAAAGTTTAGGGCCATTTGAAGGCACACCCATTGCCCCTGGGTGACAATAGTGAGAGGGCATTCGGCATTTACAACAGGGTGTGTCTCAACCTTGGCTACTTGAAGAAGTGCGGACTTCAATTCCCAGAATTCCCTGATGAGCCAGGCCCAGATCATGCTTTGTCTACGGCAGGGGTGTCAAACTTACAGCCCGTGGGCCAGATCCGGCCTGCAGGAT
>NW_028261382.1:73962126-73982239 GCF_051295495.1 Thamnophis sirtalis
TAAAACCATACTGGATTCCTGCGGTTGTTCCAATATTATGACCAAATCATCCGCAAAAGCACACACTCTGTATTCTTGCTGCCTAATCTTAATCCCTTTTAGACCATCCAAGCCCTGTATTTTATTCAACAATACTTCCAAAGTTATAATAAACAATAGTGGGGACAAAGGACAGCCCTGTCTTGTACCTTTTCCAATTTGAAAAGAGTTTGTTAAACTTCCATTGACTATGATTTGTGCTGTTTGCTGTTGGTATATTGCTTTAATTGACTGTAAAAATTATCTCCTATCTGCATTTTTTGCAATATCTTCAACAGAAATTGCCAATTAACTCGAAGTTATTGGTTGGTTCAATTTTTGCCTGTGCTCTTCTTTAACTGAGGGTATTTTCTCTTTATCTAAATATCTGTCTATATCTAAACCATTAATTTTATCCTCTTTATACAACTCTATAAAAAATTCCCGAAATGCCTTTTGAATCTCATCCTGTTGAAACACCTCCTTCCCTCTGTAAGTCAATTTAGATATATTTCGAGTTTTCCTTTTTTTCCTAATCTGATAAGCTAACCATCTGCCAGGTTTGTTTGCGTTACAAAAAGTATTGTGTTTTGCATATAACAAACTAGTGGCTACCTGGTCAGAGATCAACATGTCAGATTGAGATTTTAATATGGTTGTTCTTTCCCAGATATTCTAATGCATTAATAATTAATCTAACATTACTTTCATCTGTCTCCCCTGTATAAAACCTGTTTGGTCGGTGTGTATCAGTTGTTGAATAACCAGCATTAACCTATTTGCTAGTATTTTAGTAAAAATTTTATAATCTACATTAAGTAATGAGATAGGTCTATAATTTTTTGGTTGGGTAGTATCTTGATCTTCTTTGGGTATCAAGGATATAAACGCTGTCTTCCAAGATGGAGGCACCTTACCTTCCGTTTGAATCTTATTAAATAATTCTCTAAGAGGTTCTACCACTTCTAACTGTAAATTTTTATAGTAAACTGCTGTCAAACCATCTGCCCTCTGTCTTTCTCTCTTTCTCTCTCTCTCTTTCTCTCTCTCTCTCTCTCTTTCTCTGTCCCTCTTTCCCTCTCTCTCTCCGTCTCTCTCTCTCTTTCTATCTCTCTGTCTCTCTCTCTCCCTCTGTGTCTCTCTCTGTGTGTCTCTGTCTCTATCAATCTGTCTCTCTCTTTCTATATCTCTGTCTCTCCCTCTTTTTCTCTCTCTTTCTCTCTCTCTGTCTCTTTCTTTCTCTGTCTCTCCCTCACTGCCTCTCTCTTTTTTCTCTCTTTCGCTCTCTCTCTGTCTCTCTCTGTCTCTCTCTCTCTTACTCGCTCTAGCTCTCTGTCTCTTTCTCTCTCTGTGTCCCTCTCTGTCCCTCTCTGTCTGTCTCCCTCTCATTCTGTCTCTTTCTCTGTCTCTTTCTCTCTCTCTCTCTGTCTCTTCCACTGTCTCTCTCTGTTTGTGTTTCTGTGTATCACTCTGTCTCTGTCTCTCTCTTTCTCTCTCTGTCTCCCTCCCCCATCTCTCTGTCTCTCTGCCTCTCTCTTTCTCTGTCTCTTTCCCTTTCTCTGCCTCTGTGTCTGTCTGTCTGTCTCTCTCTCGTTTGTCTCCCTCTGTCTCTCTGTTTCTCTCTCTCTCTCTATCTCTCTCTTTCTCTCTTTCTCTTTCCCTCTCTCTCTGTCTCTCTGTGTCTCTTTCTATCTCTCTCTTTCTCTCTCTCTTTCTCTCTCTCTTTCTCTCTTCCTCTCCCCCCTCTCTCTGTCTGTCTTTTTCTCTGTCTCTTTCTTTCTCTCTCCCTCTCTCTCTCTGTCTCTCTCTCCATCTCTCGCTCTGTCTCTCTCTCTTTCTCTCTCTGTCTCTCTCTTTCTCTCTCTGTCTCTCTGTTTCTCTCTCTCTTTCTCTCTGTCTTTCTCTCTCCCCCTCTCCCCCCTCTCTGTCTCTGTCTTTTTCTCTGTCTCTTTCTTTCTCTCTCTGTCTTTCTCTGTCTCTCTCTCTTTTGTTTCTCTCTCTGTTTCTCTCTGTCTCTCTCTTTCTCTTACTCTCTCTCTCTCTGTCTCAATCTGTCTCTCTCTGTCTCTTTCTTTCTCTCTCTCTCTTTCTCTCTCTCTCTCCCTGTCTCCCTCTGTCTCTTGCCCCCAACAATCTGGGTCCTCATTTTACCCACCACGGAGGGATGGAATGCTGAATCAATCTTGAACCGGTCAAGATCAAACTCCTGCCATGGGCAGAGTTAGCCTGCAATGCTGCATTCTAATATTGTAACACAGCAGCAGCTGTGAGGTGACCACGCTCGCTGCCTCCTGCACCTCAAAAATAATAAGTCCTCCCCAAAAATAAGGCCAAGTGCTTATTTCGGGGGTCAAAAGAAAACAAGATCCTGTTTTATTTTCGGGGAAACTGTCAGGGTTCCAAATAGCATCCAAAATTAAATCAAAGTCCCAGGCAAAGTATTGCTCAAATTTCCAATTTATGAAGAAAGCCATGTTGGCACATCTGGGAAAACCTGAATCTGAAAGCTTCCCAGTTTTCCCCACCCAGTTGAAAGTTCAAGATATTGCCCCCACACCTACAAGTCCATCACACGGTCCAATCTCCCACTGCCATGCTGCCAATCTCCCACTGCCATTCATCCAGTTCTGGTCAGGTGCAGAAGTACAGCTAAAAAGGATGACCTTGGCTTTCTAGAAAGAATTTTGTTATGGCTACATTGCATCTAACACCTTACAATCCCCCCTCCCATTTTCCTACAATAGAAAATGCATAGTAGAATAATAGAAAGTGTGGCAGGCCAAAGATCCAAAAGAAAAGATGGCTGCAGGCCTCAAAGGAACATGGTAACAACTCTTCCCTTTTTTCCCAGAGTCTGCAGAGAAATCGGAGCAGGAAGACTCAGTTCCTGTAGCCGAGAGCTCGGGAAGAGATGACGACTCCAGTGGATGGAGCGACCCCAAGTCTTCCTTAAAAGAGGAGGATGAGGAGACGTCGTTCCTTCCAGACCTGCCACTAAGACGAATCGCACTTCTCTACCATGAAGAGTCGCCTCCCCTTAGTCCAACTCCCGGACCATCTGAAGCCCTCAGCTCTAAGGAGATGCCAGACCAAGAGGCCGGTGCATCTCCAAGGATGGGAAGCCCTTCTTTGCCGCCCCCTCTCCATCTCTTGCTGCCGGGCTCTGGGAATTCCTCCAGGAGCAGCTTCTCGGCCTCCTTGGATGAGTTTCTAGAAGGTCCCGGAGGGCTGACTCCGGACTCCGATGAAGAGGAAGATATGGATGACAGCAGCCTTGTGCCCCTCCGAGATCTCCTCCACATGGACGAGTCTGGTTCCAGCACTCTGGAGATGAGCTTGGTGGGTACCCCGGGGAGCTGGGATTTGAACCCCCTTCGACTTGGCCTTCTTGAGAACCTTGGCCTTTGAATTCCGGTCTCCATCTGGTTCCTTTCCCTTTTCTGGGATTGATTTGTGTACAGGGTAGTCCTCGACTCAGAATAGAAATAGAAATAGAGTTGGAAGGGACCTTGAAGGTCTTCTGATCTAACCCCTTCCTTAGGCAGGAAACCCTATACCATTTCAGACAAATGGTTGTCAAATCTCTTCTTGGCTGGATTCGCTTAATGACCACACTATTCACTTAACTGCAGTGATTCTCTTAACAACCATGCAAAAATGATTGTCAAATTGGGCGCCACTCAACAATCGCCTTACCTTGTGGTTACAAGTCGAGGTCTACCTGTGTAGGGCTAGGTGAACACGTTCTAGGCTGGGTCTTGTTGTCTTAGCTGGTAAGAGATGAGAAGACCTATTCAAAATAGATAAACAGATTAACAGAGTCGGAAGGGACCTTGGAGGTCATCTAGTCCAACCCCCTGCTCAAGCAGGAAACCTTAGACCAGTGATACCTAACCTTTTTGCCATTGTGTGCCAAAAGCGGGGGGAATGAAGGGGGATTGTGCGCAGGCGTGACCACACCCATAATTCTATGTGTGTGACCCCTGCGCATACATGCGTGACCCCCTACGCATGCACACGCAACCCACTGCGCATGCACACGCGATGATCAGTTGGCCTTCATGTGCGTGGCAGTGCCGGAAACTGGAAGAGCTGATTGTCGCACGCACATGCATGCCAGTAACCGGAAAACGAGCTGGAAGTTCATTTTCCAGCGAGCGCATGCCCCTTGGGCAGCTCCTCTTCCGGGATATGGCCCAGATGATCCCGCGCACGTGCCCTTTTCAGCACTTGGCGCCAAAGAGGTTTGCCATCACTGGTATAGGGTCTCTTGCTTGAGCAGGGGGCTGGGCTAGAAGACTTCCACAGTCCCTTCCGTCTCTATTCTGATTCAATCTGATCCACCATGCATGGTCAGGAGACTCCATGGCTTTCTGGAGGGGCAGAAGGGCTGGCAGCTAGGGCTGGCAGCATGCTTGAGCCTTGGCAATATGCCAGGTGGTGGATGCATCTCTTGCTTATTGAGTCCCATGTAATCTGTTTTCCTTCTGCTTTTAGTGCCCATCGCCAAGACGGGACAGTTACCTGACCAGCCTCGACAAGCTTCTTGAAGAAAAAAGGTAAAATTGAAGGCCCATTTCCACCCTCGTGATGGGGGGACCTGACCATAAGGAAGGGCCTCTTATTTCTTTCCTGAAGGGGGAGGTGACAAAAGGAAGCAGGAGGGAGGAAGGTTGGGGGGACATAGGTGCTCCATCACTGGAAGTTTTCAAGAAGAGATCGGACAACCATTTCCCAAAGAGATTGTTCTGATCTAGGCTTCCCAAGCCAACTCCTCCCAATAAAATCTCTTTTATTTTGGTTAAAGGGAATTCCTCTCCAGCAAAGTCCTGGCCAACAGTCTTTCATGAGATTTTACAACTACAGGCCTTTATCTGGCTTGGAGAGCTGCCAGGCTGATATCTTCCAAACGCCACGCTGTATCAGCAATTACTTGGCCAGAAGTCAGGAACAGATCTTCAACTGAATGAATTGAACTAATTGTTTTCTGCAAACTCCCCTCCCCTTTCGCTCCTCCTAATTTCCTATGGGAGGGGCCATTCATCGTCCATCTGTGGCTTTACTCCCCAGTCTGCCCTTGTTCCTTAGCAATTCCCTTCTCCTGGCAACCCTGCGCATGTGCACACTGGGAACAGGCTCTAGGTGTTCTTCTGTCCCACTGATCTCGACTCCGAAGGCAACTGATAACTGTCAAACGGTCCTGGCCCCCTCTCTGCCTCTGATGCAGATCACTTATCAAAGCCTTCCCCAGACTCCAGGACTGTCTTATGTGCCTCCCCAACCTCTTCATTGTCCAAATCTTATGCCAGTTCCGTTGGCTGCTGGTGGGATAGGGTCTTCTTCCTGAGCCAGGGGGTTGGATTAGAGGACCTCCAATGTAGAAGAGGTGGGTCATTTTTCAAAGCCCACAATGGGGGGCATATACATCTCTGTGGAAGTTGGGCAGATCCTGAGAAGACACCTTCCAGAAATGTGGGTTCAATACAGAGTTGGTATTTAGCAGGTTCTGGCCAGTTCTGAAGAACTGGTAGCAGAAATTTTAGTTTAGCTTAGCTGTTTGGAAAAACAGTAAACACCACCTCTGGCTGGCCCCACCCCCATCTATTCTTTGCCTCCGAGTCCCAGCTGATTGGGAGGGAATGGGGATTTTGCAGTATCCTTCCCCTGCCACACCCACCAAGCCACGCCCGCAAAACCAGTAATAATTGAACCACTGGTTCAATGCCCAGAATTTTTAGCAGAGAATTTAGTGGCTCAGGTATTCTGGGAGTTGAAGTCCATACATCCAGAAACTGCCATATTGGGAAACACTATCAAAAAAACCAAGAACTGTTTGTGGTATACTAGTTAAGTAGATTTAGAGAGGATAAGAGCCCTATTTCTAGAAAGGGACGCAATGGCTCAGTGGCTAAGACGCTGAGCTTGTCGATCAGAAAGGTCAGCAGTTCGGCAGTTTGAATCCCTAGTGCTGCGTAACGGAAGGAGCTCCCGTTACTTGTCCCAGCTTCTGCCAACCTATCAGTTCGAAAGCACGTAAAAATGCAAGTAGAAAAATAGGAACTACCTTTAGTGGGAAGGTAAGAGCATTCTGTGCATCTTCGGTGTTTAGTCATGCCGGTCACATGACCATGGAGACGTCTTTGGACAGCGCTGGCTCTTCAGCTTTGAAACGGAGATGAGCACCGCCCCCTAGAGACGGAAATGACTAGTGCATATGTGCGAGGGGAACCTTTACCGTCACCTATTCCTAGAAATTTACAAGTTATATGTCAGCACCTCTCCATTAGATAATTAGGAAAGAAGACCACGAGACTCCATGTGTAGAAATCAAGTGTACTTTTACTAATTATAAATGATTAAAGGTATAGCGAAGCGAAATCTGATTATTTAGGCGCGAAAGCGATTGATATATAGAATAGCCCATTCCCCACCCCTTGGCATCACAGTTACAGTCCAATCCTAATTCTCTCAAGTGTCAGGTGTGAGATAACTTCAAAAGGCATCACAAAGATGGAATGTCGGTGCCATTAGTCCTGGCGGGAATCTCCCACGCAAGCGTAGTCCGACCAGCAGCTGAACTCCAGAACCTTCCTCCAGCACAATGAGTAACCCCTCCCAAATACCATGCCCTCCCCGTTTCATGGCAGCCGAAGCAACAGCAAAGCAGAGGCTGACAGTATAGCTGCAGTTAGGTGAATGTGACCGATTTCTCCCAAAATGATTGGGGTTGATAATTGGATGGGCTGTGGAAAATCCAAAACACATCCTGGAAAAAAGGCAGTTCTAGAGCAGGGGGAAATCACAAAGTCATTCATTCCTGCCATAACTTTTCTTGACTTTCTTTCCATCTCTCTTCCACGTGGTCCTTCCTCTCAGCAGCCTCCCTTGAGCTGAGAGGAACTTAAATGAGTATTTCTGCTCTTTGGGGGGCTACTGTCCCTTTAGTTTCTTCTTGCTGGCAAAGCATTGAATTCGTTTGGGATGCTATGGAAACGCTGGAACAGCGTAAGTTAAGCTGCTTGTTAGACAGGATTAAGTTTTCACTTCAGCTGCGTGCAGTTGTCATAGACAGTGATATGATATTTATGGTTCTTGAGGGCGCCTCGACCTCTCATTTCAACTGAACCCTAAGCAATTTAGTTGTGTCGCTACTGGGAATGTTTTAATTGTGGTTCAGTCATTCTGGGGGAGATGAGAGGTGGGGGGTGGCTTTTAACTGTTTTTTGTGGTGAGTTTATTGTGGATTTGGCTAAGGCGCCACATGAGTCTGCATGAATCAATAGCGTTTAAAATCCATTAATAAATGAAATATTTCTTACCAGAGCAGAACTCCGAGACACGCGTTTTGATCTCAGCATATGTTTATGGAACCAGTTTGAGAAGATGGCAATAGCAATAGCAATTAGATTTATATACCGCTTTACAGTGTTTTTACAGCCCTGTCTAAGTGGTTTACAGAGTCAGCCTCTTGCCGCCAACAGTCTGGGTTCTCATTTGACCCACCTTGGAAGGCGAGTCAGCCTTGAGCTGGTCAGAGTTAGCCTGCAATACTACATTCTAGTATTGAGGGAGGGAGGGAGGGAGGGAGGGAGGGAGGGAAGGGAGGGAAGGAAGGAAGGAAGGAAGGAAGGAAGGAAGGAAGGAATATAGCAATAGACTTAGAACTCCTGGCTGTGGGCAGAGTTAGCCTGCAATGCTGCACTCTAACCACTGTGCCAACACAGTTTTCCTTCCTTCCTTCCTTCCTTCCTTCCTTCCTTCCTTCCTTCCTTCCTTCCTTCCTTCCTTCCTTCTTCCCTCCCTCCCTCCCTCCCTCCCTCCCATTGTTTCCCCTTTCCTTCCTTCCCATCTTTTTTTCCTTCCTTCCTTCCTTCCTTCCTTCCTTCCTTCCTTCCTTCCTTCCTTCCTTCCTTCCTTCCTTCCTTCCTTCCTTCCTTCCTTCCTTCCTTCCTTCCTTCCTTCCTTCCTTCCTTCCTTCCTTCCTAAGCACTAGCACTTAGACTTACAGTATATATGTTTATGGCACCAGTTTGGGAAGATGGCAATAGCAAGAGCATTTAGACTTATATACCACTTCACAGTGCTTGACAGCCCTCTCTAAGTGGTTTACGAAGTCAGCCTCTGGCCCCTTCCAACCATCTGGGTCCACATTTGACCTACCTCGGAAGGATGGAAGGCTGAGTCAACCTTGAGCCTGGTGGGATTTGAACTGCCAAATTGTAGGCAGCCGGCAGTCAGCAAACGTCACCTGCAGTACTGCACTCTAACCACTGTGCCACCGTGGCTCAGAAATACAAGTAGTCCTTGACATACGACCACTTCTTTAGCACCCGAGGCACCGAAAAAGTGACATAACCAATCCTCACATTTATGACCATTGCAACTTCACCATGGTCACATGATCAAAATTCGGGAGCCTGGCAACCAAGCATGGATTTAGGATAGTTGCAGTTTGCGACTTTCTCAGCTGGCTCCGACAATCAAAGTCAATGGGGTGGGGGGGGAGTTGGATTCACTTAATGACTAATTCACTTAACAACTTCAGTGATTCGCTTAACAACTGTGGCAAAAGAGGTTGTAAAATTGGGGGCAATTCACTTCAACAACTTCCTTGCTTTAAAAAAAACCTCTCTTTTTATGATGACTCTCTAATCCCTTAATCCAGGGTAGAGTCAGGGTAACTGAATGGAGTTGAGCATTTACTAGCCAGATGCCCTTCCTGACGCCTATACACAGTTCACAGCAGATATCTTCACTTTGCTCCCTTGGAGGTGAATATCTGCTCCTCCCTAGAATTGAACCCTCAACCTTCTGAGTGGGAGGGGAGCATCTTCACCACTAGGCCACCACACCCCTCAACAGCTGCCTTGCTTAGCAGACAAAAATTATTGTGTCAACTGTGGTCATAAGTTGAGGACTACCTGTATTGAGAAGGTTTCTCAATGAAAACAGTTAACCAGTGGAACGGCTTGCCTCTAGAACTTGTGGCTGTTCTCTCCAAGATCCCTTCCAAGTCTGTTATTCTGCTATTCTTCCTTCCTTCCTTCCTTCCTTCCTTCCTTCCTTCCTTCCTTCCTTCCTTCCTTCCTTCCTTCCTTCCTTCCTTCTTCCCTCCCTCCTTCCCTTCTCCATTACTGGAGGTTTTTAAGAAGAGGCTGGACTGCCATTTGTCTGAAATGGTACAGGATTTCCTGCTTGAGTAGGGAGTTGGACTAGAAGACCTCCAAGGTCCCTTCCAACTCTGTTATTCTGCTTTTCTCCTTCCTTCCTTCCCTCCCTCCCTCCCTCCCTTCCTTCTCCATCACTGAAGGTTTTTAAGAAGAGACTGGACTGCCATTTGTCTGAAATGGTACAGGATCTCCTGCTTGAACAGGGAGTTGGACTAGAAGACCTCCAAGGTCCCTTCCAACTCTGTTATTCTACTATTCTTCTTCCTTCCTTCCTTCCTTCCTTCCTTCCTTCCTTCCTTCCTTCCTTCCTTCCTTCCTTCCTTCCTTCCTTCCTTCCTTCCTTCCTTCCTTCCCCATCACTGGAGGCTTTTAAGAAGAGACTAGACAGCCAATTGTCTGAAATGGGATAGGTTCTCCTGCTTGAGCAGAGGGTTGGACTAGAAGACCTCCAAGGTCCCTTCCTGCTCTACTCTGAATTTGAAACTTGAATCTGCGGGTTTGCCCAGGTTCTCTGCTCCACAGCCGTTCACCAATTTGGCCCAAGAGGGTTTGAACCACAAGGTGTTTAACTCCATCATCGTCCAGCTGATTGCCTTTATCCACCGTGCGGTAAATCAACACGGCAGCCAGAACTCGGGCTGTGCCATCAGAGGAGCCGCTTGGCGTAAAAGGATTGAGCAATTGAAGCTGTTGAGTGGAGGGTCGTCTTCACCTGAACCAGTGGGACAAGCTGTGCAAAAGGCATCCGGTGCGTTTTGGCCCTGGCTTAATGATTCGTAAGAATCAAGTCAATCGCATGGCTTATTTAACGATCAGGGTTTAATTGGACTTGAATAAGCCATGGCTTACTGTAGGAATGAACTCAGCCAGCGCCGTGTAGTGCCGCGCTGCGCCACCTCCCTAATTTTTAAATGAGCTCTTGAATGTTGGGCTGAACCTCTCCCAATAATAATTCTGCAGGTGGCTTTTGTTTATAAATAGGTATGTCCAGGCTCATCTAGTATAAATAAAGCCAGTTGCTTGCTTTATTCACTCATTCTTTATTTTATCTATTATCTATTTATTATCTATGATCTATGAACTTTTATCTATTATCTATTATAAATTATCTATTATATTATTATCTATTATCTGTTCTGACACCCCCCCCCTCTTTCAGAAACGACAGCTACACACAGCTTGCAAAGGAATGTCTTTATCAGTCCCAGGTTTTGCTGGCTGTGAGCCCAAAATAGATAAATTCTCTGGCAAAAAGTTAAAGCCTGAATCCCATAAAATTTATCCGGCATGGCTACTGGACACTTCCTCCTTGGCTGGGTTTTTTTTTTTTCCAGCTCTCTGCAGCTGAGAAATTTGGTCAGCCAATACTGCTATTTGCTGGGTCAGTCTGGCCTTTTCAGCGTAAAGCTGCTCCATATTTTTATGAATGGAGGTTTGTCGTGACAGAAGTCAAACTGTTCTGACCCCCCTCTTTCCTCGTTCAGAAACGACAGCCACACACAGCTTGCAAAGGAATGTCTTTATCAGTCCCGGCTTTTGCTGGCTGCGAGCTCAAAATAAACATAGATAAATTCTCTGGCAAAAAGTTAAACAGCAAATACAAAAACAAACTCTCACAACAAACCAGGTTTACCTAAAGCAAATCACTTATCCAAGTGCTTCTTTGAATCATGAACACGAACTAGAACAGGAACGGAACGGAACTAACGAACGACGTTGACTTCTGCAACTAAGGCGTGGCACCATCAGTCTTTTATCCACAGGAGGAGATCCTTAACGAGTCTCAGCTGCTTGTTATCTTCTCCTGTGAGCATCCTGAAACTACTCACAGTAGATTTCTCTGTCAGTCTGATAGCAGCTCCAAAGGCTCCTACCGAGCCACAACAATTATCTATTACTGTCTGGGTACTGTATTTATTTACAGGGGGTAAAATGTCCGGATGAAACATAATTTCTAATGTTGGATTTTCTACCTTACCAGAGGAGTACTTGTGGAGTACTGTGAAGCCATTACCATGTCAACTCCACTGGGGTGCACAGTAGAAGCCATTTTATGGCAGTACGGTAGAAGCCATTTTAAGGCGCAACAGGCTGTATTTTAACAGAACACCCCCCCCAAGGGTTTTAGTGGTGTCTTACCCACCACAGAATTTTTCTCCAGAGTCTAAGTCATCTGTGTGTCAAGTTTGGTTGAAATTGTTTGAGGCGTTCCAGAGTTATGCTGGAACACACAAACCAGTGGTGGGTTGCAGGTAGTACGCCCCAGTATAGGTTTACCGGAGCCTGCCCGGAGCACTGGGTACTGTTCTGGTACGGTGCTCCGGAGGGCCCACCCACCCGCCCGAGCTCCTTACCTGTCCTTTAAGCCTTTGGTGCTTCCGCGCATGCGCATGGCACATAGGACATCTGCACAATGCTCTGCCGCATAGCTGGAGCGTCGGGAAGGCTTGTGGAAGTGTCACAGGCAAGTATGATGCATGCGCGCACCGTGCGCGTCCATGTGGGTGGTGCCGGGGCTGTTCGAACCGTACCAGTAGGAACAGAATCTGGAAGCCACCACTGACATACACACGCACGTTTATAGAGATAGAGATGAAATTTATTTATTCATTTGTCTATTTATTTATTTATTTATTTATTTATTTATTTATTTATTTATTTATTTATTTATTTATTTATTCCTTGCTATTTTGCAGCCGTTATAAGAGGCGTTGCCTTCTTTATTTTATTTATTTATTTATTTATTCATTAGACTTATATACCGCTTCATAGGGCTTTCAGCCCTCTCTAAGCGGTTTACAAATTTTTAGCAAATTGAGTCAGCAACTTGCCCCCACAGTCCGGGTCCTCATTTCACCCACCTCGGAAGGATGGAAGGCTGAGTCGACCTTGAGCCGGTGAGATTTGAACCGCTGAACTGCAGATCACAGTCAGCTAAAGTGGCCTGCAGTACTGCACCCTAACCACTGCGCCACCTCGGCTCTCTAGCCATGCTGAATTTTGGGAGTTGAAGTCCACAAGTCTTAAAAGTTCCCAAGTTTGGATACCCCTGCCTTAAGCCCTTGCTGATTCTACAAGCCGTCGGCCAGTTCAATTGGCTGCCTCAGGAAGAGTCCTCCACAGAAGGCTGAATGGTCATTGATCAATGGGGGATTCTGCACTGAGCTTGGGTTTGGACTAAGTGACCTCTAGGGTGCTGTTTAGTTGAGTCTCATTTCTGTCTGTGTGTGTGTGTGTGTGTTTAATTTTGTCTACCTGCCCAATTACTGCCCCCTGTTTGTTTCCCCCCCCTTGGTGCTCAGCCCCATTTCACCCTGTACCCCTCTTGTATTTTTTCACTTTTTTGTTTGTTTGTTCTCAAGATTTTTTAATACAAATTATACATATCATAGAAACATAGCTTTGTCTGGGTCTTTTCCTCCTCTCATTTACATAGTCCATTTTGCATCATAATTTTGTTTTCACTTTCAGCCAAATTATTCTCTTCCATTATTTTTCATCTTTATAGTTATTTCTTCTTACTACACACACAATATCTTCAATTGCCCCTTCAAAGTTACACCTACTTTTCATTTCTTATTTTCTCCCCTGGTATATTTTGCTATAAACAACGTATTTCCTCTTATGGAATTTAAGCATAGAGAGCATTTCTATATAGAGAAGAGGGGTTAAAGGAGGGCACAAATGAGGTACGGGAAGATAAGGTGGATAAAGTGGAAGAAAGAAGAATTGAAAATAAAATGCAGATAGAAGATTTCACTGGGATTTACAGTCACAAAGAAAAAGCAGACAAAAGGGGGAGATCCCCCCCCAAAGAAACCACAAAACAGGAAAGGAGGAGAAGAGGGGAAACCCTGGGGAAAGGTACTAGAATAATAAAAGTAAATACTCTGAAGAAAAGCTACATTAACCACAAAAACAGGAAAAAAAGAAGTAGTTAGGGGAAAGAGGGAGAAGAAGAAAAAGAATTAAAAGTTGGATCTTTGAGAGCCCAAGAGAAAATGGCTAAAAGAGGAAGAAAGGGAAAAAGGGTTACATTAGGAGGCTAAAGAGAATAGTAGTAAGATCGTTATGGTTATGTAACTAATTAAGAAATAAAGAAATGACAGTATATTGTTAAATGTAGAAAAAAATGGAAAGAAATGCTCTGTTTCCCCCCTTTTTAGAGAGCAGATCCGAGAGGAGAGAGAGCTGGAAAGGAGCCTGGGAAGGGAGCTGCTCTTCTCCAAGTGGGCCGATGCCGGGGAGGCCAGTGAAGAAAACGAGGCTTCATTGCTGGATACTCAGAGGTGGGTGTCAAGCGGGCTCTGCGCCTGCCCAGAAGGGACCCAGGAGGGGATGGGTGGACTGGAAGACCTATGAGGCTCCCCCCACCCCTCTTCAGCTCCTGCGTAGGATCTCCCTCGCCTCTCAGAGGCTGCCTGGATGCCCATTGACCAGGATGGGCATTTGTGGTTCAGGCATTCTACAACTTTCTATGGCTGTGATGGCGAACCTGTGTGCCACAGGTGAGAACTGGCTTCCTTGGCAGCTGGTTTGTGTGTGTGTGTGTCAGAACAGGAGCCATTGGCAAGAACTGATCCTTTAAGAAAAAAGAAGTCACTTTTTATATTAAAGCATGACCAACCTTGCTACTTGGTAATTAACCTTTCCTTCCTTCCTTTCCTTCCTCTCTCCCTCTCCCTTCCTTCCTTCCTTCCTTTCATCCCTCCTTCCCGCTCTACCTTCCTTTCCTCCCTCTCCCTTCCTTCCTGCCTTCCTTCCTTTCCTCGCTCCCTCTCTCCCTTCCTTCCGCCCTCTCTCCCTCTCCCTTCTTTCCTTCCTGCCTTCCTTTCCTCCCTCCCTCTCTCCCTTCCTTCCTCTCTCCCTTCCTGCCTTCCTTCCTTTCATCCCTCCTTCCCGCTCTCCCTTCCTTTCCTCCCTCTCCCTTCTTTCCTGCCTTCCTCCCTTCCTTTCCTCCCTTTCCTTCCTCCCTCTCTCCCTCTCCCTTCCTTCTTTCCTTCCTGCCTTCCTTTCCTCCCTCCCTCCCTCTCTCCTTTCCTTCCTCTCTCCCTCTCCCTTCCTTCCTTCCTTCCTTTCATCCCTCCTTCCCGCTCTACCTTCCTTTCCTCCCTCTCCCTTCCTTCCTGCCTTCCTTCCTTTCCTCGCTCCCTCTCTCCCTTCCTTCCGCCCTCTCTCCCTCTCCCTTCTTTCCTTCCTGCCTTCCTTTCCTCCCTCCCTCTCTCCCTTCCTTCCTCTCTCCCTTCCTGCCTTCCTTCCTTTCATCCCTCCTTCCCGCTCTCCCTTCCTTTCCTCCCTCTCCCTTCTTTCCTGCCTTCCTCCCTTCCTTTCCTCCCTTTCCTTCCTCCCTCTCTCCCTCTCCCTTCCTTCTTTCCTGCCTTCCTTCCTTTCATCCCTCCCTTCCTTTCCTCCCTCCCTCTCCCTTCCACGCTCCCTCTCTCTTCCTTCCTGCCTTCCTATCTTCCTTTCCTCCCTCCCTCTCTCTCCCTTCCTTCCTTTCCTCCCTCCCTCCCTTTCCTTCCTCTCTCCCTCTCCCTTCCTTCCTGCCTTCCTTTGTTCCTTTCATCCTCCCTCCCTCACTCCCTCTCTCCCTTCCTTTCTTCCCTCCCTCTCCCTTCCTTCCTTCCTGCCTTCTTTCCTTCCTTTCCTCCCTCCCTCTCTCCCTTCCTACCATCCTTTCCTCCCTCCCTCTCCCTTCCTTCCACACTCCCTCTCCCTCCCTTCCTGCCTTCCTTTCCTCTCTCCCTCCCTTCCTTCCTTTCCTCCCTCTCTCCCTCCCTCCCATCCTCTTTCCCTCTCTCCCTTCCTTCCTTTCTTCACTGGAGGTTGCAACTGCCACATCCCATTTTTGGTCCCAGGAGGCTTCAGGGAAGCCTGCTAGGTCCCAAACGGAGCGGGGGAGGATGGGGGTGGCGCATGCATGCATGTGAGGGCAAGGGTCATGCATGGGGGTGTCATGCGCATGTGCAGGAGGGCTGGACGCAAGGCGGGGTGTCCCGTGCTTTGCATTATGAGTTGCGCACGAGTGCGTGCTCTGTCACATGCGTGTGTGCATTTTTGACACATGACGACAAAAAGGTTAGCCATCACTGTTCTATGGGGACCTGTAGTGCACACGCGCACACACACACATGTAAAATAAGTGTTGAAAGACAGATTCACTTAATCGACCGTGTTAGCAATTTAATAACGGCGGCAAGTTAGGTCGTAGAATGGGGCAAAATTCTTACCTTAAACCAGTGCCTCCCTTAGCCACAGACATTTTCGGCTCAGCTAGGGTCGTAAGTCGAGGACTACCTGTGCTCTATGGGCCAGCATGTTTTGCCGAGACCCCCCCCTCCCCTGAAAACTCCTTCCCTTCGTCAGGGCTTTTGAAGGCCCGAAATACGCGGAGTGAGATATAATCTCTGTGCCCTTGCCTCTCCCTCTGCCCCCCCCCCCCGGCTCCTTTGGATGAGATTTTGTTATTAAGTTCCGCCTTTCCCGGTTCCAGGCGTGAAAGTCCCAATCACTTTCTCTCTTTATCCTTCCGGGAGCTCAAGCCCTCCTTGGAAACGGGGCTCAGGAACTCCACGGCCGGCTGCTGCTTCCGACTGGAACTGCCTGTAAGCCGTGTAGCATAAATAAGGGAAATAAATTGTACAGGAGGCCCAGAGGTTCTGCTGAGAACTGGCCTCCGTGGCAGCTGGGCACTAAATCATTCAGTGTGTGTGTGTGTCTGTGTGTGTATAAAGGAGCCCTTAGCAAGAACTGATCCTTTAAAAAAAAGAAGTCACTTTTTATATTAAGGGATGACCAACCTTGCTACTTGGTAATTAACCCTTGCTTTATCTTCCTTCCCTCCTTCCCTGCTTGCTTCCCATCTTTTCCCCTTTCCTTCTTTCCTTCCTTTTTTCACTTCTTCCTTTCCTTCATTTCTTCCCTCCTTCTTCCCTTCATCCCTCCCTCTCCCTTTTTCCTTCCTTCCCCCTCTCCCTTCCTTCCTTCCTTTCTTTCTTCCTTTCTTCCCTCCCTCCCTAGCCCCTCCCTCCGTCACCCCTTCCTCCCTTCGCCTCTCACTTCTTTCCTCCCTCCCTCCCTTGCCCCCTTCTTTCCTTCCTTTCGTCACCCCCTCTCCCTTCTTCCTTCCCTCTCTCCCTTCCTTCCTTCCTTCTTTTCCTTCCTTCCTTTCCTCCCTCCTCCCCTTGCCCTCTTTCTCCCTACCTCTCTCCCTTCCTTCCTTCCCCACCCCTTCCTTCCTTCCCTCCCTCACCCCTCCCTCCCTCACCCCCTTCCTCCCTTCCTTTCTCCCTTCCTTTCATCCCTCCCTCTCTCCCTTCTTTTTTCCCTCCGTTCCTCCCTTCTTACTCACTCACTCACTGCCGCCCTTTGAACTATTTCTGAAAACCCATTTTTATTTTTATTTTTCAGGTTGGTCCTGGAGCAATTCTCCGTTAGCGCTGGTACCATCCCGATTGTGCACCCGGGTGAAAATATTTTCCGGCCTCCTCCTTCCCCGAGGTCTTCTTTCGTTCTTGACACAGCTGGGCTTAAGCCCCAGAACCATTTGGAAAGCTTGCTCTTCAGGTGAGTTTCCCCAGTGAAGCGGACCCCAAATCCCTCCTATTCCAATTTCAGTCCATTGTTTTTAAAAATCTCAAACTAAGACAGGGAGCTCTTACTTGTAGGCTGTTAACCAACCCATCTGCTTGGATTTTAGATATTACTAGCTGATAATCCAGCATTGCCCGGTTATTTATTTATTGGGGGGGGGGGATGTCCGGACCAAACCTAATTTCTAATGTTGGATTTTCCCCTTTACCAGAGGGAGCCCCCTTATGGAGTATGTGAAGCTGTTACCATGGCAACTCCACTGCACTGCATAGTAGAAGCCATTTTATGGCAGTACAGTAGAAGCCATTTTAAGGCACAACAGGCTGTATCTTAACAGAACACACCACCCCGAGGGGTTTTAGGGATGTCTTACCCACACAGATTTGTCTCCAGAGAGTAAGTCATCTGTGTACCAAGTTTGGTTGAAATTGCTCAAGGCATTCCAGAGTTATGCTGGAAAACACACACAGAGGCACAGCCTTTTTATATGTGTAGATTTGTTCTAGAACTAGGTATATCTAGTTTAACAAAAAGGATGGATTTAGTGGGGACATGATACCTGTCTTCTAGTACTTGAGGGGCTATGACAGAGAGGAGAGGGTTGACCTGTTTTCCAAAGCATCCCTCTGGGGGCAGAGCAAAAAATAATGGGTGGAAATGTGTTAAAGAGAAAGCCAACCACAAGAGAAGTTTTCTGACAATGAAAGCAATCAGCGTGAACCGCTTGCTTCCCGGAGTTGTTGTGGGCTCCATTGCTGGAGGTTTTCAACAAAAGGTTGGCCAACCATTTGACCAGGATGGGGGATGGACTCCTGCCTTCACTAAGAAATGGGACAATTCGCTGTGGCCAACTCACCACGGTCAACTTTCCACAGGACAACTTGCCGTGGCTTACTGGCTGTGGGACAAGTCAACCGTGGGACGATTTAGCAATTCTTTTTTTTTTCAAAGAATTTTTTATTTTTTTATTCTCTGACATACCATTACATTCACATCGTTATTCTTCTTTACATTTATCATTCTTATACATTTATTATTTCATTTAATAGGTTAACACCACCTGTTTTCCCTTTCTTTTCTCCCTCCCTCCAGCCTCTAATTCCTTCCTCCTCTCCTTCCCCCTCCTTCTTCCCTTATCTCTCCCCTACTCCTACTTTTCCCCTTCTTACCCTCTCTCCTTCTCTTTCTCTCCCTTCCACCCTCCTCTCCTTCCCCCTTTCTTCCTTCCCTCCTCTCCTTCCCCTTCCTTCTTCCCTTCCTCTCCCCTACTCCTCTCTTCCTCTTCCCCTTCCTACCCTCTCCTTCTCTTTCTCTCCCTTCCACCCTCCTCTCCTTCCCTCTTTCTTCCTTCCCTCCTCTTCTTCCCCTTCCTCTCCCCTACTCCTCTCTTCCCCTTCCCCTTCCTACCCTCTCTCCTTCTCTTTCTCTCCCTTCCATCCTCCTCTCCTTACCTCTTTCTTCTTTCCCCCATCTTTCTCTCATTCTCTCCTCCTCTCTCCCTTTCTTTTTCTATTATTGTTGGCGTATATTTCAAAACCCAGTTTATGTTTCCTTGGGATGGTATTTCTGCCAAACCAAATATAATTTAGTATCATTTTTTATTCCCTTATTTCGCTAGTCTACCCTAGTTATGTTTCCCCCTCCCCTTTATATCTCGCTCTTGAATATATACTTATATATTTAATAGTTTCTTTTCTGTTTTCCCCTTCTTCCTCCCTTTTCCATTTAATAGTGCGTCGTCTGGGTATTTTATCTTCTCCCTACTTTCTTTTCTAGCTTGCTTTCTCTAGCCAATCATAAAATCTTCCCCACATCTTGAAGTACTCCGATTCTATTTAATTATTTCAAATACATAAAAATTATTTTAATTTGTGTCATTCAGGTTTCATTCATCCTTCTGCATCCTTTCTTTAATGAATTCTCTTCCATCCTTTCTTTGATATTATCATAACTCTTCTCCTGTGACAAGTTGTCCTGTGGCGAGTTGGCAAGTTGGCTGTGGCAAGCAAGCCCTGGTCAGTTGGCCATGCCAAGTTAGCCATGACGAATTGTCATAGACTCCCTTGAACGAAGAATTGGACTAGATGATCTGCAAGGTCCCTTCCAACTCTGTTGATCTGTTACAAGACCTCTGAAGTTCCTTCCAGTCATTATTCTTTGTTTTACACCAGGGGTGTCAAAGTCAAGGCTTGTGAGCCAGAATTGTATTGGCACAAAACTGGAAAGCAGACAAAATCCCATCAGAATGGGAAGTAATAAAGAAGATATTAGATTGTGCAGAAATGAACAGGTTGACATTGAGAGTAAAGGACAAAGAGGAATCAGTGTACTACTACAGGACATGGGAGCGATTTTATGATTGGCTTGAAAAAAGATACAAATAGAAAGAAAAAGGAACAAAACATGAAATAAGTATCTCAGATGACACATGATTAATATACGGGGAGGGGAAATAAGAAAATATTAAAATGTAAATATACAGGTGGAAAAATGATATGAATTGACATATGTTAAATAACAATTATAATAATGTATATCTAAGAATGAATTTGAAAGGAAAAATAAAAAAACTTTTTACAAAAAAAAAGTCAAGGCTTGTGGGCCGGATCCAGCCTGCAATGTGGTAGGATTTGGCCTGCGGGGCCATCCTGGAAAATGTAAGGGGCTGGCCCCTATTAATATCCAATGCAAAGAGGAAACAACGGGACAGCAGTTTCGGGAGTGGCATCAAGCTGGCCACACCCACCCAGCTGGCCATGCCCATCCAGTCGGCCACACCCGCTCAGCCCCCTCGAGGTCAACCATAGCCTGGATGCGGCCCTTGATGCAATTGAGTTTGACACCCCTGTTCTATGTTGTTTTTGAGCTGAGCCGAGGCTTCAAATGCTTTGTTTGCGGGAACCGCTCGGCTTCTCGTTCATCATCCCTCGGAGTCCCTTCCTACCTGCTATCTCTGCTGAACCAGGCCCTGCTCCCAGCTTCTCCGCAAAGCGTTAATTAACTCCCTCCAGTGAATGACTTGAGTGTGGTGAACCTCGCCAATCATTTCAGTTCATTGCTTTCTCCGTCCCTGGAAATGGGAGACCTGCAGGCATTGGGATAATTGGTTGAAAAACAGCTTTGCTTTGCTTTCCCCTCCCTCCCTGCCTGCCTCCCTGCCTGCCTTTATACTCCCTGCCAGTGGGCTCTTGACGAAGGAGGAATAATCAGAGCCGGCCTTTGTTTCGCTGGAATGGAAGCCAGGGCCGGATCCCAAGGCAGGTTAGGTGAGGCACGCTGATTAATTCCGCTTTTGATGACACGTGAAAGGGGGAAATCGGTCTGTGCTTTCT
>NW_028261382.1:74282439-74423560 GCF_051295495.1 Thamnophis sirtalis
CAGCGCCTGAAGTGGGGAGGGGGCTGCAGGGGAGGGTCCTCTCCAAATTGGGGGACCCCAGCGGGGTTTGCTCTGCTGGGGGAGTGGAGAGGGGAGTTGGACGGAGCGAGGCGCGTGCCCGCCCGGGCTCTGCTCCAGCCTCCCGCCCGGTCTTGACGTCAAGGAAGGAGGGGAAAGCAAAGGGGCGGCCGAGAGGAGGAGGAGGAGGAGGGAAAGCAGGGGAGGCGCTCGCCCAGCCAAGCGCAACGCAGCGGAGAGAGAGCAAGAAAGCGAGAGGCAACCAGGGGAAGAGCAGCAGAAGCCGCCGTCGCCGCCGGGCCAGCTCACTTGCCCCTTCGCCAACTTTGCCCGGTCCACGCCTCGGGAGTGGTCGCTCGCGCCAAGCCCCCCGGGAGCCCGGGATGTGATTGGGGGCTCGCTTACCCGTCCTGTCTTCCTCCTTTCCTCCTCCTTCCACACTCACTCCTTCCTTCCCTCCTTCCTTCTCCCTCCTATCCTCTTGGTTCCACGCTCCCTCTTTCCTTCTTTCTTTCCTTCCTTTCTTCCTCCTTTCCTCCTCCTTCCACGCTCCCTGCCTCCCTCCTTCCCCCTCCTTTCCTCCTCTTTCCACGCTCCTTCTTTCCTTCCTTCCTTCTCCCTCCTATTCTCCTTCTTCCACGCTCCCTGCCTCCTTCCTTCCTTCTCGGAGCCGAAGGAACCCAAACGCTGCCCGAAAGGTAAGCCGAGCGCCGGAGCCGCCAGGTGGGAAATGGGAAGCCAACGGGGGCTATTGTCTTGCTTTGTCCGGTGGCGGGGAGACTTTTCCGGGGAAGGCTGGGAATCCCAAGTGGAGGGGAGGTGGGAAGATAGGGAAGAAAAGCAGCCTTCTCCCTCCCCGGAAGAAAGAAAAGGGGGGATTTCCTTTGACCCCCCTCCCCATTCCGGCTTTTCCAACTCCGGGGGAGTTTCCTGGGGGAGGGACCCCTCCCCATCAGGTGGCAGCGCCCCCAGACCCCGCCTTGGCCTCGGCCACGCGTGGGATCGACACCCCCTCCTCCAATTGTTGGAGGGAGGGGCGTCTCTTGCCCCCCCATTCCGCTTTCCATGCAGCCCCCCCATTCTCCTTCCCTTCCTCCCCGGCGAAGCGGAGCTCTGATTGGAAATTAATTACCGGGCTGGGCTGGGGGTGGATGAGGGGGAAGAGAGCGAAGGAGCGAGCGAGAGACAGACAAAGGGAACCGAGCCCCATGTGGGGGGGGGGAGGCTGAGCCTAGTGGGTCCTCCTCCCATTCTCACCCCCTTTCCCTCCCCAAAGCCCCAGGGAGGTCCCTTCGCCCAGCCCTGCCTCTCGGGAGGGGGAGGACGGTGGGGGGTCTCCGCCTGGGGGAGGGAAAAGAAAGAGGCGCGGGGGGAGCCGTTTATGTGTGGGGGGGTCTTCTCCATCCGCCGCCTCTCCTTGCGGGAACTCCGGCCGCCAGCGCCGGAGCTTGGCCCGAAAGAAAGGCGAGCAGCAAGCGGGTCGCGAACGTGGCTCGGCAGCTCCGAAAAGGCTGGGGGTCACTTCTCCCTTTTGCAACGGGCGGGTGGCGCAACTCAGGCTCGGGTGGGTGAGAGTCCAACCCAGCGCCCTTTCCACGCACACACACCCCTTCTGGGCAATTTGTGTTGGCATTTGGAGGGTGGGGTGGTATTGCATGATTTTTTTCTCGTGTGTGCGTTATGTTGTGTGTGTTGGTCCTTTAAGAGCAGTGGTTCGCAACCTTTTGGGGGGCCATGCCCCACCTAAGCATCTCTACAATCGTGATGCCCCCCCCTTACATATAATTCTGATTTTACTCAAAAAGTGAACTCTACTCCTGTAGAGAGCGCCTAAAAGCCCACTAACTTGGTTTGAACAAGGTTGAAATCCCCCCCCCATTAAAAAACCAAATTGCCCCCACTTAGGAAACACCGTTTGAGAGGAAGTACCTTGCTAGAAAAACAGCTCTGCCCCCTCCCTCCCCTCTCCTTCCCTCCCTCCCTCCTTCCTTCTCTTTGCTTTCTCTTTTCTTCTTCCTGTGTTTGTGCTCTGCTCTGTTTTGCTCCGGATCAGATTTCACCTTCCAGCTGACTTTCTGCCCTGTTCTTTGCAAAGATTACACCCGCTTTTCTGTGTGTGTGTGTGTGTGTGTGTGTGTGTGTGTGTGTGAGAGAGAGAGAAGAACTTGGCAAAGGGCCTGTTTATTCCTGGAGCAAAAGAGGCGGGTTGGTTGGCAGTGCCTGGAGCCACACTCCAGGGTTGCAGCATTGGGACCCCCAGGCCTCGCCCCTCCACAGGTGTGGGTTTGAGTGGTGGAGGGGGAAGCCACTGCCAGATCTCTTCCTGGAGATCCCACCCCTCCACCATGGATGTGCCAAGAATGGTCTCCAAAGGATCTTCAACGGGTTTTTTTGAGCAAACATTTGTGGCTTTCAGGAACTCAAAGCTTTTGGGGAATCTGTTGTTTTGCTCCTGTTGTGCCCTGTTAAGAGAGGCCATGATTTATTTCTTCAGAGAAAACCCCCATCAGTTGGCTTCCCCTCTTTGCCCCCATGGGATTCTTATTTTAGATGAGGGGTTTTTTGTTTTTGCATTCGGCTCATTTTTCTCCAGAATTGGGCAGCTGGTGAGCCCAACGGTGTTTGTGTAAACCTTTGAAAAGGGAGCTCGGATGGAATGCTTTTCTGTTTGTGCACGCAGGCGGGGGGGGGGGTTACACACCCCCTCCATGTGGCTCCTTTTTCTCCCCATCCTCTCTGCTTCCTCCGCTTTTATGTCGAAGTTCCCTCTTTTGGCTCAGTAAGTAATTCCCAGACACACCGATTGATTCCCCAGAGTTTGTTTACATAAGTACAAAGGCAGGGAGACACCCAGTGTTCAGTGTAGTTTTTTTTTGCTGTTGCAAGGTGTTGCCAGAACATGCAGGCACACACGCGCACACACACACACGCATGCACGCACCTCCACCTGGCAGTCTTGTTCCTTTTGAGCCTTTGAGAAAAAGTTGCCAGCTGATCTGAAATGATCCAGCTGGATTTTGCTCTTGTGCCATGCACACATGCTAGATGGGAAGAACAGACAGGTGAAGGTTTTTTTGGGGGGGAGGGGGAAGTGAAGGCTCCTTGGTGCTCTCTGAACTTGGTGGTTTTCTTGCAGACATCTCATGATCAAACTAGGTCACATCATCAGGGCTCGAAGGGAGGAAGAGGGGGAGGCCTTTGGGGTCCTTGGTGCTGAGTTTGGCTATTTTCCTGCAGACCTTTCATGACCCAACTAGGGAACATCATCAGTGCTGTAGTTCAGGATGAGGTTACCTTGTTTGGCTGATGAAACATCTGCAAGAAAATAGCCAAACTCAGAGAGCACCAAGAACCCAACAGTCCTCCTCCTCCTCTCCACAAACCCTACTCCCATCTAGCACTGGTGATGTTCCCTCATTGAGTCATGAAATGTCAGCAAGAAAAGAAGGATTCCACATTTCTCCTCCTCCTCCCTCCTCCTCCCTCCTCCTCCTCCTCCTCCTTCCCTCCTCCTCCTCCTCCTCCTCTCTACAAACCCCAGTCCCTTCTAGCACTGATGTTCCCTAGTTGGGTCATGAAACATCTGCAAGAAAACAGCCAAGCTACAAATAATTCTCCTTTAGTGGGGGAAGGAAGGCCAGCACATGGATAGATGTGCCAGCAAAGCTCTTTGTAACTGATCCTCTACAAGGCAGCTGGCTAGTTTGTGGTTCAGTGAGCTGATGGTTTGGGGCAGAGGTCTTGAAACTTGGCAACTTTAAGACTGGTGGACTTCAACTCCCAGAATTCTCTAGCCAGATGCTGGCTAGAGAATTCTGGGACTTGAAGTCCACCAGTCTTAAAGTTTGAAGATCTCTGATCTAAGTGGAGAGATTGCAGAGAAAGGAATTACAAGAGAGTAAGTTATGCTGGCTGGAAAATTCTGGGAGTTGAAGTCCACAAGTCTACAAGTTTGGGGATCCCTGGTTTGGAGTGTTGTGCAGTGGAGGATTCATGATGGATGATTTATGATTTTTTCTTGAGCGTGATTCTAGCCTGCATGCTAGGAAGCAAATCTTTCCCATTAAACTTAGGCTTGTTGGAATCTCATTAGCTATGGCTCCAGAGTAGACAATGGGAGCTTTCAAAGCGGCAGGCAGCAGTTGATCTGCGTGAGCCAGTGACTAGTCATTTCCATTATTATTATTATTATTATTATACACTTGTATCACAGCGGCCAGTTGTTTCGCCGGATTTGGCATTGGTTACTAGTCGGGCCCCACCCAGGGGCCTAGGAGGTCGTAACGTATTTTCGTAATATGTGTGCAGATCCAAGCAGTGCGGTTTTTTGCATTTGACCGATGGTGATTTTGTCAATTTTTAACTATTTTAAATGTAATTCCAGTGCTTTTGGAATAGCACCCAGTGTGCCAATTACCACTGGAATTACCACTGCTGGTTTGTGCCATAGTCGTTGAATTTCGATTTTTAAGTCCTGGTATTTTGCAATTTTCTCTTGTTCCTTCTCGTCAATCCTGCTATCACCTGGTATTGCGATGTCTATGACTGTGACCTTATTTTTCTCAACCAGTGTGATGTCTGGTGTAGTATTATTATTATTATTATTATTAAACCAGATTGGAAGGAATGGCAGAGAGTTGTCCTTTGCTAATAGCAGAGAATGGAGCCTCCATGTCTAGAGGCAAGGTACCTTTGAGTATTCTGCTGGGTGCAGAGAAGAGATCCATGGCTCTCTTGGGCTCCACCAGGAAGTCTTTAGATGTGCAGGGCTGGGAAAATGAACTGCACCAACTCTGGAGTTCAGGGATTGCTCTGGATCCAGAACGAAAAAAAGCCCACATGCACAGGTACAGTATAGGCAGGGATGAAATCCAACAGCTTCTGACAGGTTCTGGGGAACCGGTAGCGGAAATTTTGAGTAGTTCAGAGAACCGGCAAATGCCACCTCTGGCTGGCGCCAGAGTGGGGTGAGAATGCGGATTTTGCAGTAACATTCCCCTGCCACACCCACCAAGCCACACCCACAGAACTGGTAGTTTAAAAAATTGAATTTCAGCACTGAGTATAGGTGGTACTTGGCTGAATAGTGGTAACCGTGAAAGGGATCTTGGAGTCCTAGTGGACAACCATTTAAATCTGAGTCAGCCGTGTGCAGCAGCTACCAAAAAAGCCAACACAGTTCTAGGCTGTACAAACAGGGATAGAATCAAGTTCACTTTATATGCCTTGGTAAGGCCACAGTAATGCGGCATTCAGTTTTGGTCGCCACGATGTAGAAAAGATGTGAAGATTCTAGAAAGAGTGCAGAGAAGAGCAACCAAGAAGATTAGGGGACTGGAGACTAAAACATAGGAAGAATGGTTGCAAGAACTGGGTATGTCTAGTTTAATGAAAAGAAGGACTAGGGGAGACATGATAGCAGTCTTCCAATATCTCAGGGGTTGCCACAAAGAAGAGGGAGCCGAACTATTCTCCAAGGCACCCAAGGGCAGGATAAGAAGCAATGGGTGGAAACTAATCAAGGAGAGAAGCAACTTAGAACGGGGGGAAAATTTCCTGGCAGGGAGAACAATTAATCAGTGGAACAAAAGTTGCCTCCAGAAGTTGTGAATGCCCCAACACTGGAAGTCTTTAAGAAGATGTTGGACAGCCATTTGTCTGAAATGATATATAGGGCTTCCTGCCTGAGCAGGAGGGTTGGACTAGAAGACCTCCAAGGTCCCTTCCAACTCTGTTATTCTACTCCCATCCTTGTTTCCTTCCAAATCAGGAAGAAGAGAGCTGAGCAGCCGCTGGGTGTGATGTTTGGGGGAGGAGGAGTGGGAGGAGAATGGATTTTCCCATCCTTTCCGTCCGTGTTCCTGGAGGTTTTCCAATCTGTCACTGACTCGGAGGAGCGGAGCCAAAGAGCGGTCATGCTTTCAAATTAATTAATACGGGCGTATCAGTGCTCAGTGTTGTGTTTATACAAGGCAGGATGGTGGAGAAGGGAAACTGTGTCACAGCCTGTTTCGTTCTGTGCTCTGGTGTTGCTTATCCCCTTCCTGATCTTCCTTTCTTCTTGGAATCTTCTTGGAAGTCAGAAGGAACTGGGATCCTGCTTTCTTGTGTGGATCTTCCCAGGCTCCCATGGAAGCGGGAGTGAGGAGGCCACATGGGGTGTGTGGGAGTGCGTGCAAAGCTTTTTTCATAGGGCATAAATAATTCAACTTTCACTCGTTTATTTATTTTCGTTTAAAAGAGTTACGCGGCTGCGTTTTCTGAAACAGAATTCTGGGCAGCTTATCGCCCTAACAAAAGGGCATTTATCTGTTTTTATTTCTTTATGAAACTTCTGGGCTGCCCATCGACTCCTGAAACCAAGAAAAATAAAAGCATAAATTGTAAAATGAAAACAACAAGCCAGTGTGGAGAGGCCCACTTGACAACTTCTTATTGATATATCTCCTCTCTAGCATTAAGCATACAGTGCAAACAACTTTCTGTTCATTCCTATACTAGAAATCATGTTGAATATTGAGAGATAGATAGATAGAATTGATGATAAAGAGATGATAAATGATGGATGGGTGGATAGATGATAGACACAGATAGAGTTGATAGAATTGATGATAGATGAGAGAGTGATAGAGAGAGATGATAGATGATGGATGGATGGATAGAGATAGATAGATAGATAGATAGATAGATAGATAGATAGATAGATAGATAGATAGATAGATAGATAGATATGTAAATACATAATGGATGGATGGATGGATAGATAGACAGATAGATAGAGAATTGATGTTAGATGATAGAAAGATGATAAATGATAGATGGATGGATAGGTGATAGACAGATAGAATTGATAGATGAGAGAGAGATGATAGATGATGAGTAGATGGGTGGATGGATAGATAGAGATAGATACGTACATACGTATGTACATACATATATTAGATAGATAGATAGATAGATAGATAGATAGATAGATAGACAGACAGACAGACAGACAGACAGACAGATACGTACATACGTATGTACGTACATACATACGTACGTATGTACGTACATACATACGTACATACATACAAAGATACAAAGATACATAGATAGAATTGATGATCGATGATAGAGAGAAAAAGATGATAAATGATAGATGGGTGGATAGGTGATAGATACAGAATTTATGATAGATGATAGAGAGATGATAGATGATCCATTCCTTTTTAGGGCTAAACAATATCGGTTGCCTCAATGTGCAAACATTGCTACAAACCGGGAAGCAGGCCCTTCTCACTAAAAGTAAAATCATATAATAGCGACTGGCTGCACCACCTGACAACCCTAGCCCAGGACCGAAAACAGTGGCGTCAAATTTCCATGGAAGTCGCCTATACCCACGATGGGTGAAGAGGCGTCAAGTACAAGTACAAGATGATGTGTGGATGGATGGATGGATGAATGGATAGAGATAGATAGATACGTACATAAATATATTATAGATAGATGATTGATTGATAGATAGAATTGATGATCAATGATAGAGAGAAAGATGATAAATGATAGATGGATAGATGATAGAAACAAATTGAATTGATGATAGATGTGTGTGTGTGTGAGAGAGAGATGATAGATGATGGATGGATAGTTACGTACATACATACATACATACATACTAGATAGATAGATAGATAGATAGATAGAATTGATGATAGATGATAGAAAAAGATGATAAATGATAGACAGACAGACAGACACAGGTAGAACTGATGACTGGTGTTTGTATGTGTGTGTGTGAGAGAGCGAGAGAGCTAGAGGATGGATGGATGGATAGATAGGAAAGTTTGAATTTGCCAGTTTCACACAGTTTCCAGCTTCTGCCAACAGGCAGCTCAGCCTTTGGGTTTTATTTCTCTTCCTCTGTGCGTTGTTTGTATTCTATAATAAGACAATTAATTTGGGGAAATAAAGAAGAATGCAGTTTGCAAAATATTGACAGCTGGAAACCTGAATGAAAACTTTAAAAAACGGTGGGCTCCCCCCTTCTTTAATCAACTTGTTCCATCTTGAAGAGTTATGTAAGGGCATGCGTTTGTCTCCATTGCCTATTTAAAGAACGCAGCTAGTCCTCAAGTTAGGACCCCAATCGAGCCATTGTTCAATGAGACCGTTGTTAAGTGAATTTTAGCAGGACTAGCTTCCCCTCCCCAACCCCTGGAGCAGAGGGAAGGGGCGGACAGCAGCCACGTTCCTTCAACTGGGAGCTCAGCATCCTGCCTGCCTCGGTCCCTTGATCCCCGGAGCTCTCGTTTGATCTCGGTTTTCCGCGGTTTTTCCCTTTGGGGCGGAGTGGCTGGGAGCCGACTGCTTTCATCCAGGGCTGTGGTTCTGCAACTTCAAAACACATATGCAGCCGAAGCCGTCTCTCTGACTCTTTCCAGGCCCCGGGCCCGTTTTCCGGCCAGGTTAGCAGGAAGAGAGCTGCGGTGTGGCGTTGGCTTTTTGACCTCGTTTTGGCGTGTGCCAGCATGGCAGCTGGGTCAGTGCCCTGGATTTTAGGCCTTTGGAGCTGGTGACTCAGACGCTGTTGGAGAACAAGGTCCAAAGTGGCCTTTGGGACTAGGAAGTATTCTATATCCGGGCTGAACTGAAAGAATAGAATAGAATAACAGAGTTGGAAGGGACCTTCTAGGTCATCTAGTCCAACCCCCTGCCCACGCAGAAGACCCTGCATCATTTTTGACAGATGGCAGCCCAGTCTCTTCTTGAAAGCTTCCAGCAGTGAAGCTCCCACAACTTCTGAATTCAGTTATTGGACTCACTTAACAACTGGTTGCTTAGCAACAAAAAACTCTGGTCCCAATTGTCTTTGTAAACTGAAACTACCTGTAATGCCAGCCGCGATATAAATTTGCATTGGCAGGAGGGCATAATGGAGGGGGAGGCCAAGCATGTTTTGCTTTAGGAAGGGCCTGCAGATGTGCTTCCCGCAGCAAAGAATGTGATAATTCAGCATTGATCCAAAGAGTTCCAGTTTTTTTTCATTTTTCGGGATCCCGGTTGAAAGCACACTCCGTTTGCCCTGTTTGGGGCAGAGCCCCCACATCTGTATGCATTCTGACCTAGGCTTCCCTAGGGCAGGAAGCAAACTCCTTGTCCCGACAAAAACCCCTTTTATCAATTGACTCTGAATTCTGCTCATTCACATCCAGCAAAGTCTTTCAAGGGAGGATTTACAGTCACAGACCTTATCTAGCTTGGAGAGCTCCCAGGCCGATCTCTGCACAACTTGACCAGGAGTCTCGGAGAGTCACGAACCAATGAAGCGAATTGTCTCCTGCAAACTCCACTCCCCTTTTGCTCCTCTATTATTTCCTCTGGGAGGGGCTATTCATCGTCCACCTGTAGCCTTACTCCCAAGTCACCCCCTGTTCTTTAGCTCTTCCCTTCGTCTGGCAGCTCTGCACATGTGCACACTGGGAACAGGCTCCAGCTGTTCCTCTGCCTCACTGATGTCTGACTCCAAAGGCAGCTGATAACTGTTAGACGGCTCTGGCCCTCTCTCTACCTCCGACACAGAGCCCTCATCAGAGCCATCCACAGACTCCAGGACTGGCCCAGGTTCCCTCCCCCCCCAACCTGTCTGAATCTGCTGCCAGTTCCACTGGCCACTGGCAGGCCACAACAGTATGCTCTGGTTTCTTGTCCTTTGGCTATTTGACATTCGATCGTGGCTTTCCCCCACATAAAGGATTTGGAGAGAGAGGGAGAGAGAGAAACCTCTTTCTTTGTTAGATTTCTTCTACCTCCAGATTTTACAATACTCTGGCTAAAGGTTTCTTCTCACAGTATTCCTTTCCTTCCTCTGCTTTCTCCTTTGTTCTGAGCCACAGGTAAACAAAAGAACCATCTCAATTTTGGGAAATTAGAGCCGAATCCACTGTGCCTTTTGTTAAAACGGTTTTAGCCCTTTTGAGCCGACAATATGCTTCTTCTAAACCAGGGGTGTCAAACTCGATTTCATTGAGAGCCGCATCAGGGTTGTGTTTGACCTGGGGGGGTGGGGTGGCAGGATATACCTGGCCGGCTTGACCTCACTCCTATTGGTGCCAGTGGTGGCCCGAGTGCTCTGCCAGAGCCAAAACAGGCTCCTGAGCTCAATTTTCTGCTACCACGGCCTCCTGCAACCCTCTGCCAGTGAAAACGGAACTCAGGAGAACCACATGCCCTCAAGGAATTCCGTGCCATCAAAGAATCTCTCCTTGATCCGTTTCCATCCATTGTTCCTTGTCTGGCCTTCGGGTGCTTTGAGAAATAGCTTGACCCCCCCCCCCTCCCCTCTCTGTGGCAGACCCTCAAATATTGGAAGACTGCTATCCTTTCTCCCCTGGTCCTTCTCTTCACTAAACTAGCCATGCCCAGTTCCTGCAACCGTTCATCGTATGTTTTAGTCTCCAGTCCCCTAATCCTCTTTGTTGCTCTTCTCTGCACTCTTTCTAGAGTCTCAACATCTTTTTATAGTGTGGTGACCAAACCTGGATGCAGTACTTTAGGAGTGGCCTTACTAAGGCTTTATAGAGTGGAATTAGTACCTCCCTTGATCTTAACTGAATCGTTCTTTTAATGCAATTTAGGATTGCATCGGCTTTTTTGACTGCCGCCGCAGACTGCTGGCTCATCTTTAACTAGTTGTCCACTAAGACTCCAAGATCCCTCTCACAGTTACTGCTATCAAGCCTGTTTTCCCCCAGTCTACGGGTGTACTTTTGGTTTCTTTTGCCTAAGTGTAAGGTTGTAAGTCAAGGACAACCACTACAGTAACTGGTTTAAGAGGGCCTTCTGGTTCTCTAATGTAGGAGGCCCTTTCTCCTGCAGGAGGTGCCTTGGCCACCCACGCTGCCTTGCTCTAAATGACAGTTCTCGTTCCCTTCAGGCATTTGCTCCACAATCGGCCTGGCACTTTCAAATGAATTCTAATTTAATTGTTTGCACTCCCTGCGTTCTATTGTTCGCAGGCAGATAATCTCCCATCTAATGCTGCTTGCCCAGATCCTCTTTTCTATCATCTGTAATCTAATGCGTCGGATATCAGCTTTTCTGATTGGGTTCCTGCCTGCTGTTGGTGTTGTGCCCTGCCAGCGGAACTGGAAGCAGACTCAAACGATACGGAGGTTGGGGAAGAACTTGGGCCAGTTCTAGAGACTGGGGAAGGCTCTGATGGAGGCTCTGAGTCGGACGCAGAGATAGAGCCAGGGCCGCCAAGCATTTTCCAGCCACTGGAGAAGCAGCTGCCTTTGGAGGCTGAGATGAGTGAGGAGGAAGAACAGCTGGGTCCTGTTCCAAATGCACGTATGTGCAGAGCAGTTAGGAGAGGTGAACAACGGAGAACGAGGAGTCAACTTGGGAAGCAAAACAAACGTGGCTGCTGAATGACCTCTCCCTGCCTGGGGAATAAATAGAAGGAAAGGGGAGTGGTGGTCGTAGGAGACAACAGTTCATATTTCTGAAGATTTTGCTCATTGTGTTTTGTGGCACAAAGACTGCTTTCCACAACTTAATTTGCAGCCTTTCTGCTGGGAGCTCATGGCCTGGAGTCTGTTTCTTGCTTCTGCTAAAGCTGGGTCCTAAAAGTTGGATGAAGGGGCAGGGAAGAAGAAGCGTTTGGGGGTTTGCAGGCAAAAAACGCTGGTGTTTGGTTCTCCCTGTTCTCATTCGATCCAAGGAACCCAAATTTACTTTTTTGAAATTCCGTCCAGCGACGGGAAATCAGGGTGAATTTGCTCAGAGTCTTTTGTGGCTACTCTGGAACATGGAGACCTCTGCAGCCTCCTTGGCTGATCTGCCTTCTGTCTCCCCCCCCACACCCCAGACCTCATTCCCTGGGGGTTTTCCAGTTTGTGAATGGATGAGCATCCAGGGAGGCTGTGGAGTGTGAGAAGAGCCAGTTTGGTCTAGTGTTGAAGGCTGGAAACCAGGAGATAGTGAGTTCTAGTTCCGTTTAGGCATGAAAACCAGACTGGATGATTTTGAGACAGTCCCTCTTTCTCGGCCTAAGTCAACTTGCAAAATAGTTGTTTTGGGGGAAAGAGGAAAGAGGAATATTGTGTGTATTCACCACCTTGAGTTATTTATGAAAATAATAAAAGTGAGAAATAAATTAGAACATGCCATAGCAGAGATTATCAAACCAGGGGTGAAATCCAGCACGTTCTGAGAGGTTCTGGAGAACCGGTAGCGAAATTTTTGAGTAGTTCAGAGAACCGGTAGCATGAATGTTGAGTAGTTCAGAGAACCGGTAGCAGAAATGTTGAGTAGTTCAGACAACTGGTAGCAGAAATTTTGAGTAGTTCAGAGAACCGGTAGCAGAAATTTTGATAGTTCAGAGAACCAGTAGCAGAAATTTTGAGTAATTCGGAGAACCAGCAACTGCCACCTCTGGCTGGTTCAAGAGTGGGGAGGGAATGGAGATTTTGCAGTGTCCTTCCCCTGCCCACGCCCTCCAAGCCACACCCACCAAGCCACATCATGCCCATCAAGCCACACCCACAGAACCGGTAGTAAAAAATTGAATTTCACGACTGCAACAAGCCCACTTGAAACCATCACTAAAACAATGGCAGGGGTCAGCAACTTTAAACACTCAAAGAGCCACAAAGGTCCTAACCAGAACCCCCTATTCAATTCTGGAGCCAACCGGAAGTCCGGTTCCCCCACCACAGAGTCTCCTCCTAGCGCGGCATCATTTTTCCTCTACCTGTCTTAACCAAAAGCCCTCTCAATTGTGGAGCCAACCAGCGACAGGGATCCGCAGCAGAGAGATGAAAGAGCCACATGCAGCTCCAGAACCATAGGTGGCTGACTCCTGGACTAGACCTCCAAGGTCCCTTCCAACTCTGTGAATTTGTAAGCATCTCATTCTGAATGAGCAGTGCAACAGGGAAGATCGGGCCACATTAAGTAGATTTTGGCCGGAAGGGCTTTGCATCTCTCACAGAATGCTGCAGCTGAGCTCTTTCTCCTTTCCGGAAATCCATTTCTATATATATATACTGTACCTCTTTGCCATGAACTGCCCCAGAGACCCTGGGAAAGTCTACATTTCCTGTTTCCCTTAATGGAAAACAATGGAAGCTGCAACTGACACCTTTGGTGAGACTTAGTGGTTCTTGAATGCTTTCAAACCAAATCCCTCCAGCCCAGCATCTGGAGCAGCATTTGTGACCCGCTTAGACATTGCAAAGACCACAGCTGGGATTAACACAGCTGGGTCCTTTTATTCAATAAAGCCAGATTAACACAGTTGGAAGGGACCTTGTAGGTCATCTAGTCCAAACCCCCGCTGAAGCAGGAGACTTACACCATTTCTGGCAGATGGCAGTCCAGTCTCTTCTTGAAAGCCTCCAGTGATGGAGCTCCCACAACTTCCGAGGGCAACTTGTGTTCCATTGGTTGATTGTTCTCACTGTTAGAAAATTCCTCCTTATTTGCAGGTTGAATCTCCCCTTGTTCGGTTTACATCCATTGTTCCTTGTCTGGCCTTCGGATGCTTTGGAAAATAGCTTGACCGCCTCCTCTCTGTGGCATCCCCTCAAATATTGGAAGACTGCTGTCATGTCTCCCCTGGTCCTTCTCTTCTCTAGACTAGCCATGCCCAGTTTCTGCAACCGTTCTCTATATGTTTTAGCCTCCAGTCCCTTCATCATCCTGGTTGCTCTTCTCTGCACTCTTTCTAGAGTCTCAACATCCCTTTTATAGTCTGTGTATTGTGCGGGGCACTGCTACCTATTTCTTATGTGTTCCTTGGCCTGCATGATCTGCTGTGTTAAAGCAGGCTGGGGGCTGTTGCATTCTTCCAGGAAACAAACAATGATTAAGCCCAGATTATCCCCCCTGCTGACAGGATGGTCTTTAGGCCATGGCTTTAATATCAAAGCAGATTTTTCCCCATAATGGGGTTTCAATGGATTATATCCAAAGTTATAATCCAATTTACTCATTTGAGTGACGGAGTGATTGACTGATACCTTTGCTTCAGGAGCACAACTGTTTTTTCCCAGTTTCACAAGCACCCTACAAGATGGCGGGAGAGAGAGAAGAAGGACCGGCTTGAAATCTCCCACGGAATTTCTGTGGGTGTGGGGGAACTGTAATCTGGGTATCCCCAAGTGCAGTCCTTGGGGCACGATGCTGCTCTCCTGGCTGTTTACTGTAAAATTACATAATTGGACATGTAATATGTAAAATTCTTGGGACACGGTGGCTGTCTGGGTAGGAAGGGATGCTCAGTGGCTAAGGCGCTGTGCTTGTCGATCAGAGGAGTTGGCAGTTCAGCGGTTCGAATCCCTAGTACCACGTAACGGAGTGAGCTCCTGTTACTTGTCCCAGCTTCTGCCAACCTAGCAGTTCAAAAGCAGGTAAAAAATGCAAGTAGAAAAATAGGAGCTATCTTTGGTGGGAACGTCACAGCGTTCTATGAGCCTTCGGTGTTTAGTCATGCCGGCCACAGAGACGTCTTCGGACAGCACTGGCTCTTCAGCTTTGAAAACGGAGATGAGCACTGTCCTCTAGAGTCGGGAACGACTAGTACATATGTGCGAGAGGAATATTTACCTTTACCTAATATGCAAAATACAATTGATGTGAATCAGGCACATAAGTAGTCCTTGATAGGTGTGGTATTCCCTTACCTTCCCTACTGGTTCTCAAATGTGAGCGCACAATGTCAGTACATGTGCTGAACCTTGCACGAATGCACTTTGACTAAAAAAAAGGCCCAAATGGGATCCCGTAGAGCCAGGCCGGGTGGGTGAACCGGTCCGTGTCATTAGAATACGACCTCCGGTCCTTGACTTATATGACCACAGTTGGGGTCAACATTTCCATTGCTAAGCAAGCAAGGAGGTTGTGAGTCATGCTCAACGTGATGGTCTTTTTAGCCACCGTTATTATGAATCACTGCAGTTTATTAAAATAAATTGTTAACAATTGCATGATATCATGCAATTGTTCAGTGCACCTGGCTTCCCCTGTAGACTTGGTTTTTCGGACGCCAGCTGGGAAGGTTGCAAATGACGATCAGATAGGTTGGTCCTTTTGTGAGCAGGTGGATAAATGGTCTTTTAGTCCTTTGATTTTCTTTAGAATATATGGGAAGCCATGGGCATCCCCAGAATGAAAACAGATGCTGGGTACCGGAACTTTGCTTATAACTCTGCCGGGCTTCTGCCTTTTTAAAATTAAAATAATATTATTTAATCGCACCATGTCAGATGGAAAAGGGAGCCAAACAGGTGCCAACTGGAGGCGTTTATGGCCATATTACCACTGCATGTACCATGTTAGAACTGTCGCCCCAGCTCAGCTCCACCGTGCATACATGTGCATCTCCTGCCGGCCAGCTGGCTTTCGGGTCTTTGCCGCACATGAGCCAGGGTGAGGCGCATGCAGGAGTTGCGTGCGCATGCCTGGGGTGGGGAGTGCATGGGAGTTCATCCACACATGCGTGGGGTTCACGTGTGCATGCGCAGGGGTGGTGGAGTGAATGTGGGGGTCGCATGCGCATGGAAAGAGGATGGGGGAGTGTAGAGGAGTTGCACATGCATGGACGGGATGGGGGAACGCAGGGGGTTGCACATCCATGCACGGGGATTCGGGGGAGTGCAGCGGGTTGCACACGCATGCATGGGGGTTCAGGGTGGGTCACGTGCGCATTGCATTATGGGTGCACATGTGCACACTTTCTGCATGCGATGACAAAAAGGTTAGCCATCACTACCTTAGAATGATACACCTGCATGAACATGTCCCTTAGAATGGAAAACCTAAAGCAGCTAAGCTCAAACTGTGCCCAGCAAACGCTTGCTGAGCGACTGAGCTCACTTTCAAACATAAAGCATGACATGCAGATTGAAGTAGCATCGCTCGGATTGGAGAACGGAGCTCTTTCTGTGCGGGTGTTAGCCACCACTCTGGGGTAGGGCTGCGTTTGGAAAGTGTGTTGTGGATTATTCTGATCCGTCTTATCCATCTGCGGCGTTAAGAAAGAGCAAAGCCAGGTGAGGGGTTTGGGGGGAAAAGGTGGCAGGGAGCGGGCATCGTGACTGAACAGTGCTAGCTGGGGATGGTGGGAATTGAAGCTTATGGGGACCACGAGATTGGAAGTATATGAAGATACCAGATTGAAGAAAGCGTCTTCAATGCAGTGGCTTCCTTGGATGGCTTGCAATTGCTGAGTTGTGCAAATGAGTGAGCGATGAATTGATAGTAAGGTGGTAGATCAAGGAGAGATTCAACCTAGAAATAAGGAGACATTTTCTAACAATGAGGACAATCAACCCATGGAACAGACGTTGCCTTCAGAAGTTGTGGGAGCTTCATCAATGGAGGCTTTCAAGAAGAGACTGGACTGCCATCTGTCAGAAACAGTGTAGGGCAGTGTTGGTGAACCTCTTTGCCACCGAGTGCCAAAATGGGAGCATGCACGCGCACATGTGTGCGTCTCTGTTGGAAACCGGAAGAGCAGCCACTCAGAGTGCATGTGCGCACTGGGAAGATGATCGTCCAGTTTCCGGCACATGCATGCATGCTGGCCACCTGGTTTTCTCGTTTCTGGCACTCACGCATGCATGAAGAGCAACTGGCTGGTATGCATGCACATGCCGAAAACCAGAAGATCATCTTCTCGGTGCATGCATGCGCTCCTGGCAGATGCTCTTCCGGTTTCCAGCAGATGCGCGCATGCTCCCGTTTCAGCACTCGGTGCCCAAAAGGTTCACCAACGCTGCCCTACACCATTTCAAACAAGTGGAAAGCCGGCTGGCCAGAATCTGGAAGGCTTGTGTGCCAGAGGTTCACCATCACAGGGGTTGGGCGGAGGTTGGACTAGATGACCTACAACCCTGATGGCAAACCTTTTCGGCACCGAGTGCCCAACTGGAACGTGCATTCATGCATGTGCGTGCGCTGGAATGCCACAACCTGAAGATCAGCTGTCCGGCATACGGATGCCTGTTTTCTGGCTGCATTTCTGGCTGTTTTCAGGCGATTTTTGGAGATGTTTTCTTGGCTATTTTCAGGTGCTTCGACGCACACAAAGACTAGTTAGCTGGTGCGTATGTGCATGCCAGAAACCAGAAGAGCAGCTGGCAACAGCACACGTGCCCACGGAGAAGGCTCTGCATGCCACCTCTGCCACGAGTGTCATAGGTTCGCCTTCCTGGACCTACAAGATCCCTTCCAACTCTCTGTTAAAAAGCTTTTCTTTTCAGATAAAGCCACTTACTGAAGCCTCTTTTGGCTACTGATTTTTTTTCATTCTTTCTGTTAATTGTGGAGCTCTGCAAATCCAGCTGCTCCACTCCAAGCTCGAAAGAAATCACGGAAACCTGCTTCTAAGACAGGAAGAGCCAGAACTGGGCAAACATGTAATTTATTCTCCCGACTTAAAGTCCTGATGTCGCCAGACGGAGGACCTGCGGTTGGGGTTTAGCTCGCTTTGGGTGCCATCCGCTGCCTGGAGGCTTAACAACACACCTTGTCGAGGGATTATTGTATCCCAGAAAGTAGCCCAAATCCATGTGGCTGGAAAATAGCAATGGGAAGGTTCATTCCAGCAAGGCCCTCCAGGGAGGTGGGCTGAGGGGCTGCAGCAGAGGGCTGAAGATTCACACGCAAATGGAAGGTTGCTTCCTCTTTCGCTTAACTCCTGGGTAGGTACAGGTACTCCTTGACATACGACCACCACCGAGCCCAAAACATGGGTTGCGTAAGCGAGACGTTTGTTCATTCAGTGAGTTTTGCCCCATTTTTATGCTGCGGTTCCTCGGCAAACCGCTGCAATTGTTAACTTGGCAACACAGTTGTTAAGCGAGTCACTGTGGTTGTTAACTGACATGGTTGTTAAGCGAATCTGGCTTCCCCCATCGATCAAATGACCCCGGGATGCTGTGCTTGTCGTAAATATGAACTGGTTGCCCGGCGTCCGAATTTTGATCCCGTCACCACAGGGATGATGCAACACTTGTAAGTGTGAAAAAATGGTGGTCCTAAGTTACTTTTTAAAGTTGTAACTTTGAATGGTCACTAAATGAACCGTTGTAAGTCGAGGGCGTCCTGTACAGAGTTTGGTTTCTTCTTTCGTAAGCCTGAATAACTTGCACCCAGGCTGCCTTTGCTCGAATATTTAGCCCTAATAATGCATAATACCCCGAATCCTACACTAACCAAATCAGCTGAGTTTACACAACAAGCTAAACCAGGGATGGTGAACCTTTTTGGCACTGAGTGCCAAAAAAAGGGAGCTTGCGCACACGCTTGTTGGGGTCGAAACCCGGGAGACTAGCTGGCCAGTCCGCATGTGCCGGCCAGAAAATGAACTTCCAGTTTCCGGCGTGTACATGCGCACTGCCCAGCTAGCCTTCTGGTTACTGGGATGCATGTGTGTGTGACAATCAGCTGGCCGGCGCCAGAAAATGGAAGACCAGCTCTTACAGTTTCCGGCACTGCCGCACACAGAAAGGCCAGCGGATCACTGTGCGCGGACGCATGCCGGAAAACTGGAAGAGGAATGGGCGACGCCACTCGTGCCAGGCAACATGGCTCTGGGTGACACTTTGGGTACACGTGCCCTCGGTCCGCCATTACGGAGCTAAACTATGATCCCTCCCCTCCCCTTTAAAAAATAACCCGGTTTATCAAGAGGGGCAAAGCTAGTTGAGTCGCTAGCTGACCTCTTGACGTGCAAAGAAATGCACTGGAAATGTGTCCCTCACCTCTCTGCCCTTCCCATTTCCTTTGTCCCCCGCCTCCCTTCCTGCCTGATTGTGGTGGATGTGGCATGGGGTGAGGGTGTGGGGATGAGGATTTGGCCTGGAAGGTCTGTAATTCCCTGTCTGGGGAGGACAGTCCGTTCCCAGGAGGTGGGAGTCAATGAGGATGCGGATCTAACTCAGTTATCAAAAAAAGGCCTCCTGTTTTGTGGGGGGTGGGAGGATTACAATTGCCTCCAGTTCCTTCCTGGCTTCCCTCCCTCGTCTTCCTCCCTGATCCTGCATGGAGCTGACTCAGCGCTGGGCTTGAGGCAAAGCAGGAAGCAGTTAAAAGTTCAGTGGTGGTGGGGACCACAAAAAAGAAGGCGAATTGAATGTCTTTTTGGGTGGGGAGGGGAGAGAGAGGCTTCCATCTTGGAGCACGGAGAGCAATTTGGTCAGCTGGCCGGTCCAAGAGATCTGGTTGTAATTTGTGGTGTGAACAGCTGTGGAAACTAGATTGTTCCTGGCTTTTCCAAAACCTCTTCTCTTTTGTGGAGAAAATGTTGGGGCCTCCCTCCCTCTCTCTTTTCCTCTCTCTTTTCATCTCTTTCCCCCCTCTCTCTTTTCCTCTCTCTCTCTCTCTCTTTTCCTCTCTTTTCCCCCTTTCTCTCTCTTCCCATAGAAAATACCAAGTGGGCCTTTCCCTGGGCACCCCATGTGTAGATTCTGTTCCTTGGGGCAGGGGACTTCCTCTGTTTACAACTAGTTGCAAAGGGTTTGGATGCTGCCAGCCAACAGAAAACAGGCCCAACCTGTCTGGCTCCTGCTTGCAGGCAGCTTGCCAAAATAGTAAAAGAAGAAAATGGTGTGTGTGTGGGGGGGGGTGTTTATTTGTACACCTGAGGTTGATAGACAAATTTCAGGCTGGCTCAGCCGATGAACTTGCTGAAAGATTCATGGTTCTTTTGAACTCTTGCCTTGTTCCCAAGACCTCTAGGGGCTCAGCAGGTGGACTCCATCCAGATTGAAGAAGCAGATTTTTTTTGCCAGTTTCAAGCCTTGGTGATTTCCTAAATTAGGCTGTTGGTTTGAGCTCCGAGCTTGGCAATTTGGTTGCAAAGGTTTCATTACCATTTGAGGAGACATTGTCAGTGTGTTTTGAGTTGTGCTCGTCTATCAGAACACAGGTTTTTAAACACCCTTTTATGAGATCTCATAAAAAGGTATATAAACACCTGTGTTCTGACAGATGAGCACAACTCAAAACGCACTGACGATGTCTCCTCGAATGGTGACAAAATGTTTGCAACCAAATTGTCAAGCTCAGGGCTCAGATCAACATCCTAACTATCAATCTGAGCTACTAATATTCAGAAACATTTCAGATTTCCTAAATACCCAACAATGCTTCAAAACCTCTTCCAAAAGGCGAGACGAGAGTCTGAAAGAAGGGTGAGATGAGGGAGAATCTTCTGAGCAAAGATCTGATCTTAGAGTTATGGCAAAGCCCCTTAAAAGAATACTGGCCAGTGGATAAGCTGGGCCAAAATGTATGGAGCAGTTCCATTTGTGTAGCGCTGATTGTTCATTGGGCTTGTAGGCTGCTTCAATTCAAACAAGCCAGTGAAATGAAATTAGAAAGAAGAACTTGCATTGTTAGCCTATAGGCCAGGTTATCCTGAACTGAACAATACAGGTAGTCCTCGACTTACGACCGCAATTGAACCCAAAATGCTTGTTGCTAAGCGAGACTGTTGCTAAGTGAGTTTTGCCCCCTTTTATGACCTTTCTTGCCATGGTTGTTAAGTGAATCCGGCTTCCCCATTGACTTTGCTTATCAAAAGGTTGCAAAAGGGAAATCCCATGACCCCGGGAAACTGCAACCGTTGTAAATACGAGTCAGTTGGCAATCGTCTGAATTTTGATCATGTGATCATGAGGATGCAGCAACGATCATAAGTGTGGGAAATGGTCACAAGTCCCTTTTTCTCAGTGCTGTTGTAACTGGAAGGGTCATTCAATGAACTGTTGTAAGTCGAGGACTACCTATAACAGCCAATCCGTCATCCAGAAGGATATGCTAACCTAACCCTAAACAAGAGGTCCCCAAACTTGGCAACTTTAAGGCTTGTGGACTTCAACTTCACAAGTTGAAACGGGAGAATTTTGGGAGTTGAAGTCCACAAGTCTTAAATTTGCCAGGCTTGGGAACCTCTGCCCTAAACCAATGCAATCCTAAATTGCATTTACAGAGGGATACAATCAAGATCAAGTTAGGTACTAATGCCACTGGAAATACCTCCTGGAAATAAGGAGGAATTTTCTGACGGAGAGAACAATCAACCCATGGAACAGAAGTTGCCTTCAGAACTTGTGGCACCTTCATCCCTGGAGGTTTCCAAGAAGAGACTTGACTGCCATCTGTCAGAAATGGTGTAGGGTCTCCTGCTTAGCTGGACTAGATGACCTACAAGGTCCCTTCCAACTCTGGTATTCTATACTCAATGGAACAGAAGTTGCCTTCGGAAGTTTGCAGGAGCTTCATCACTTGAGACTTTCAAGAAGAGACTGGACTGCCATCTGTCAGAAATGATGTAGGGTCTCCTGCTTGAGTGGGTGGTTCGACTAGATGACCTCCAAGGCCCCTTTCAACTCTGTTCAATGGAATGACTTGCCTTCAGAAGTTGTGGGAGCTTCATTACTGGAAGCTTTCAAGAAGAGACTGGACTGCCATCTGTCAGAAATGGTATAGGGTCTCCTGCTTGGGGGGTGGGTGGGTGGGCAGGTTGGACTAGATGACCTAACAAGGCCCTTTCCAACTCTGTTCATCTGTTATCTGCTATCTTGCCTCTTCATCCCACAGCCACACTTGGACGGCCATTAGTCCTACCTGCTCTTCAAAACCAGTTGCAATTCCCCCCCCCTTCTTTCCTCCACTTTGCAAGAGGCTTTTCAACAGGGCGACCAAAAAACCCCTCTCCAGAAAGCCTTCGCTCCGTAGCTAAATCTCCGCATCCAGATTTCAGCTTCATGAAAGTTAAAATTAAAAAGTTGGCTTTCTGCTCCACGTCTCCCCCTAATGCCTCATTTGCAGATCTTTGTGAAAAACCTTCTTTTGCATCGCTTGGCCAGGGGACTCCATGAACAGGAACCCATTCCCTGTGCTTAACGAGAAGAACGAGGGAAAAGTAAATCATCGTAATTACATCCACGGAGGTCCCGTTGTTTAGAGGAAAGTGGGAGGCCCTCCGGAGACCGTGTGGAATAGCCCGTGCAAGTTCGGTCACGCTGTTGTTTGGGGCGAGTAGGTGCACGTCAGGTTTGAAGAGCGAGTTGAGAGTACTTTAGTCCAATGGCCCTTGTGGAGAGAAGCTTTCTCTCTGTCTCTATATAGCTCTCTCTCGCTTTCTGTGTGTGTCTGCCTGTCTGTCTCTTTCTCTCTGTGTCTCTCTGTCTGTCTCTCTCTCTTTCTCTCTGTCTCTCTGTGTCTGTCTCTGTGTCTGTCTCTGTCTCTCTCTCTCTGTCTCTCTTTCTCTCTGTCTCTCTCTTTCTATCTGTCTCTCGGTCTCTCTCTGTGTCTCATTCTCTCTTTTTCTGTCCGTCTCTGCCCATCTGTGTGTGTGTGTCTCTCTCTCTGTCTCTGTCTCTGTGTGTGTGTGTGTCTATCTCTGTCTCTCTTTCTCTGTCTCTCTGTCTATCTGTGTCTTTCTCTCTGTCTGTCTGTCTTTCTCTGTCTGATTGTCTCTTTCTCTCTGTGTGTGTATCTCTCTGTCTCTCTTTCTCTCTGTCTCTCTGTGTCTGTCTCTGTGTCTGTCTCTCTCTCTCTCTCTCTGTCTCTCTTTCTCTGTCTCTCTGTCTCTCTCTGTGTCTCATTCTCTCTTTTTCTGTCCGTCTCTGCCCGTCTGTGTGTGTGTGTGTGTCTCTGTCTCTCTCTCTCTCTCTCTGTCTATCTATCTTTGTCTCTCTTTCTCTGTCTCTCTGTCTATCTGTGTCTTTCTGTCTGTCTGTCTTTCTCTGTCTGTTTGTCTCTTTCTCTCTCTGTCTCTCTGTGTGTCTCTCTCTGTCTCTCTTTCTCTGTGTGTGTGTGTCTCTCTCTCTGCCCCCCCCTTCCTATCTGTCTCTCTCTGCAGCCTCTTCTTTGGCTGTCTCCTTTCTTTAAGGTAGGTGGGGGGGGGAGAGACTTACAAACAGCTCTGGGCTGCACCCTCCCCCCCCTCCCTGTCCATTATTATTTTTTATTTTCTATGAGTGCCTCGCGGGCATCACATTCACTCCATTTAATTACATTTTTTGGAAATGGAAATAAGGTTTCAAAAAAGCAAGTCAAGTAGGGTAGGGAGAAAGGTAACCCCCAGGGAGATCAGAGATTCTCTCTCTCTCCCTCTCCCTCCCTGTGTGTGTGTGTGTGTGTGTGTGTGTGTGTACACACATGTGCATATTGACCCCTCCAGTTAGCCTGGTAGATGGCCTGATGGGAACCAAAGGCATCTGGTGGCTCCATCCAAGAACATTTGCAAAAGCCAAATTTGATTCTCCCAACAATTTGTGCAAAGCACTGCTTTACAAGACAACAGGCTTTTATTTTCAAAAATCTAGATTTCCTTTAGCTAGAAAGATGTCTTAAAAAAACAAAACCACACACATACAGACACCCTCCTTTGTCCTTTATTTTGGTCTTTAAACTTTTTACCATACAAACGGTACCACTTAATGCCTGGTTTTTTGAAAAAAAGATGGACATGGAATGGTCTTTTAAATGGTTGTGGGGTTGTGGGGAATGGTTGTAGGGTGCATGTGGGAGACATGTGTGAATGCGGGGGGGGGGCTTGGGTCACCCGCATTCGCAGGGGGTGCAGTACGGCCCCCCTTCGTGGCCAATTCTTCTTCCCAGGAGGCCGCAGGGAGGCCTACTAGGCCAAAACGGGAGTGTGGGGGGGGTGTCATGTGCGCATGTGCAGGGGGAGTGCAGGGGGTGTACTGGTGCCTGCTGGGAGCACCAGGTACCATTCTGGTATGATGCTACAGAGGGCCCGCCTGCCCTCCTTACCTGTATTTGACCCAACTGGGCCATTTGCGCATGCTGAAGCATCTCAGGGCAGTAGTGCGCATGCGTATGGGTTGCGACGGGATGGAGAACCCACAACTGGTATGCGCCCGTACTATCTCGTGCCTGCACCCATGCTAACTCGTGCCTGCGCCCCCGCTTTTGGCATGCAACAACAAAACGGTTAGCCATCACCGTCTTAGAAGGAAGCCAGCCAGGAAATAACTCCTATCATACGACAAAGGTGACAGGGTCAGTTGCTCATCTGTGTACGTGGGGAACCTTATGGGAGGAGCGGCACCCCAATCTATAAATCACGGGGCTGGGCCACTGATCTGTCTAGCCTCGTCCTTTGCTTCCTCTTGCAGGTGATTTTTCAAAAAACAGGATGTTTTTTTCGCTTCCTTGTTTCATTTGCACCTGATATAAAAGTTCCAACATTGAGCAAAGAGGTGCAGGAAAACAAATGTGCAAAAACTGCAGATAGTCCTTGATGGACAACCGCAATTATGCCCTTGATGTTTGTCGTTGAGTGAGACACTTGTTTGGTGGGTTCTGGCCCATGGTACCGCCTTTCGTGCCACCATTGTTAAGTGGAATCACGGCAGTTGATAAGCTAGTGACCAGGTGGTTAATTGAATCCGGCTTCCCCAATTTGTTGGAAGGTTGCGAAAGGAAATCACATGATTTTGGGACAACAGCAACAGTCATAAGAACATGTCACTTGCCAAAGGTCAGGATTTTGATCACGTAACTGTGAAAAATGGCAATGAGTCACTTTTATTAGTGTCGTCGTAACTTTGGTCACTAAATGAACTCTTGTGAAACAAGGATTACCCTCACTTCCTGGTTTCTACGAAAGCCAGTGCTTGGGTGTGAACCGTAAACACTCCACAAGTTTGGGGTTTGTTTTGTTTTTGATGGGGGAGGAGGAGGAGGAGGGAATCTGCTTGGCTTTACCATTGTTGCAAACAGAGTGTGCAGAAATGAACAGATTAACACTGGCAATCAAAGAGAAAGAACACACTGGTTATTATACTATATGGGAATCATTTTATCGATGGTTAGAGAATAAATATAAGAATGAGAAATAAAAGTAGATGAGTAAAATATAGAAAATGTATTAATAGAGTTAAATAAACCAAGAAGAGGATTGTTATAGTATTAGACACTTAAGGTATTGGTATTAAGCTAAGACTAGATTAAATAATGAATATGATTGCAAATTTTAATTGTTATTGCACAAAACATTTAGGCCCAGGCGACACACTGTTTAATGGAAGATGGATTGTTTGTATTAAGATAAAATAAAAAGCACCAATTGTTGCAAACCTTTCAAAACAAAGAACAATGCAACAAAACCCCACAAAAACAACACAAAAGACACAGATAATAATATCCTGGATGAGCAAATTATTTTGCAGATGACAGGGGATCCTATCAGCTGGATTGAGCTAAATTAAATTGGAAGCAGGCGTATCAGTTATATTAAGGAAGATGTGTGTTTTGCTGTTTGTGTTTTGGCCTCACCCAATGTGTTTGTCACGGACTCGCCCATTTTGGAGAGGAGGATGGCCTTTGGCCTGGAAATGTTCCTGCTATAAAGCTTTCAGGGGACAATAAATGTTCTGGAAAGTTTTCCCCACCACTCCTGAAACAAAAGTCCATCTCCAACTTGGAACCAAATGCACTTTTTCCAAGCCATGAAAAATCCCAGCCCTTTTGAGTTGGCAAGAGATTCCGAAGAGAGAAATTTGCTGGGGGAGTTTTCCCCCCAAAAAAGACTTTCCCAGATTTACAAAATCCTATTGTTGGAAGAAAAATGTCCTTCAGGGTTCAGTTTATTTTATTTATTTATTTTTATTTGTCATCAAGTACAAGGAAACAAGTATGAAAACACATGGAAAAAATGGCACAAATAAATGGACATAAATAAGCAAAACATAGCCATAAACACATAAAAAGAGTACATATAAATGGGGACAGTAGAACAGGGATGGTAGGCACGCTGGTGCGCTTATGCATGCCAGACAAGGAATAATAGATGGAAATTAACCAAGGAGAGATTCAACCTAGAAATAAGGAGAAAATTTCTGACAGTGAAAACAATCAACCCATGGAACAGAAGTTGCCCTCGGAAGTTGTGGGAGCTTCGTCCCTGGAGGCTTTCAAGAAGAGACTGGCCTCCTATTGGAGCAGAGGGTTGAGCAGGGGGTGGACTAGATGACCTATAAAGTCCCTTCCAACTCTGCTAATCTGTTAATCAGAAGTAAACACGAACATCGTTGGTTTATAGAGGAACTGGATTCGGTTTTGCCAATCTGTCCAAGCATTCCCGTCGTGTAAGTGGCGAGGAGGGAGCAAGGAGCAAAAACGAAGACTTTTGCATGGAGGAAATAAGAAGGGGGGAAACGGACTGGGAAGGGTTGACCAGTTGCTTTAGCTGCTCGAAATTTTTGTGCTTCCTTTGCAAAAATATTCCGAAGCTGAGACTGGGGAGGAAAGCTCTGCTCCTCCTTCTCCTCCATTTGCTGTTTTTGCACATTCCTTCCTGGGCCATTTGCCCTCCCATCAACGTCAGTGGCTGGGCTTCAAACAATCAGCTGGGTAAATAATATCGCATCTTGAAAAATGACACCAGGTCAATTCAACTGAAGTTTAGCCCATCTGCAGCTTCTGCTGCCTAGTGCCTGCCTGTAGGAAAACAAGTAACTTTCCTGCGTGTTGTGATGGAAGGCGATTCCGGGGGGTGGGGGGGAGAAAAAAACAACCCCAGGCTAGCTGGAGTAGGTATATCCTGTGCAAAAAATAAAATAAAATAATAATAATAATACTCTGCTTGCTTTTTCTGCCAGTTGGAGAGAGGCATTGCTAGCTGCTGCAGAATCCAACTGGCATCCAGTGGCCTTGAAAAAACCGAGTCGGGGCTGTGCAGTTAGTTGCCACGTCATAAAATTGAACTTTGAATATTTCAAAAAAGGGGCAGGTTCCAGAAACATTTCTGCCGGTCCAAGTATTTGAAAAGGACCAATCGAAGCCTTTGAAAGAGATGCTTGGATTAACTCGCCAGCTTTTGATGCAACTTATTTTTAAGTAAAAACTTAAAAAAAAAAAAAAAGATTGAAGCAGCCTTGTGAAAAACGCCTGGGAGAGATAGGAAAGTTGAGAAAGGTTAAAATATACACTCTGCACCCAGAAGTGGTTTTCGCAGGCACGGTGGAACAAGGGCTACAATGATTAAAGCTTTTAAAAATATTTAAAGTATTACATTAATAATTTCCCCCTTTTTCTAGCACCTGCATTTCTGACATGAGATGAGACCGGGGGAATTGTGAGGCTGTGCATGGAGTGAAACAGTACTGTTTTAACAGATTAACAGAGTTGGAAGAGACCTTGTAGGTCATCTAGTCCAACCCCCACCCCAAAACAGGAGACCTTACACTATTTCTGAGAGAATGGCAATCCAATCTCTTCTTGAAAGCTTCCAGGGATGAAGCTCCCATAAGTTCTGAAGGCAAATTCTGTTCCATCGGTTGATTATCCTCCTCACTGTCAGAATATTTCCTGTTACTTGTCCCAGTTTCTGCCAACCTAGCCGTTCGAAAGCACGTAAAAAATGCAAGTAGAAAAATAGGGGCCACCTTGGATTGGAAGGTAACAGCGTTCCGTGTGCTTTCACCGTTTAGTCATGCCGACCACATGACTACGGAGACGTCTTTGGACAGCGCTGGCTCTTCAGCTTTGAAATGGAGATGAGCACTACCCCCTAGAGTCGGGAACGACTAGCACATATGTGTGTGGGGGGGAACCTTTACCTTTACATTTTATCTGTGTTTGTGTTGAATTGGAACAGTTTGGCAGAGCCTCCAATACAAAAAAGGTTGTTTTGAGTCTGAAATAAACCATTTTCCCCCCCTGCTTCATGCACCCTCTTCCCCTAAGAAACAACCCCCCGCCCCCAGCCACTTGCTTATTCCTGAGCATCGTATGAGCCATATTTTAAAAGCAGTGCATGAATGCATCTCAATGACTCCATATCTAGCGGGCTTGATACTTATCCTGAATGACTAAAATCTGCTTAGGAGACTGTAGAACTAGCTTTTGCAATCCTGTGCAGATATCCACAGGCAGATAAATTTATTACACCCTTTCTGGTCGGGGTATCTTTTTATAAATCTTAACGATGCTCAAACCTCTTGCAAGAGAAATCTGAGAATCGTGAGCTTTGTATATCCAGGCAGTTTGGAGAATTATCGGTTTGGGGAAAACTGAGCTACTGATGTTGCGATGAGGCGGTTGGTCTCTACATTTTGGGTACTCATTCACAAATGATTTATTGGTAGAAGATGCTGTTTGTTGTCGTTGTTGCTTGACTTAGCAACTCTTTAGGAAAAGAGTTGCATGATAGTCCCTCTCTTGAAACAAGTTCAAAGAGTGTGTAAGAGTGTGGAGTTAAAAGAAAAAGAAGAATCGGATTATTATAAAATATGGAATAGAATGTATAAATTCATATAAATTCTAGAATTTATATGGCCAGAAAACAGAAGCCAAAACAGGAAATAGAGGTCTTTTTTTTCGCTTTTTCTAAACTAGTATTGAATAAAAATTAACCAAAGTTGCTAATTACTATCAAACTTAAAAGTATTGACCATAATGTAAATATAATGGTGATATGAACAAATTATTATTGTTACAACTGTGAATATAACTGTTATTACACTATTATAGATGTTAAAACCGATCGGAAGGCAATGTTGAATAGAGAGCTATAAAAGCTAAAAATGTAAGCTGATGCAGAAGGCTGTAAGACTATTTTATATTGTGTGTGTTGTTTTTTCTGTATTTGGTTTTTTCCCTGTTTTTAAAGGTTAAATGTTTAATAAAAACTATTTTTTCAAAAAAAAAACAAACCAAAGAGTTTGTAACAACTGTTGTGGGAACTGACACTGCTTTGGAGGGCTCAATTTTTGTGGGGGGAGGAACCAACATTTTGGGGGAAGAGAATGGCACAGTCTATCTCACCAATCTGCTTTTCCCCCTTTTATGCTGTCAGAATTGCCCACCATCAAAGTCCTCATTTCCAGTCTCATAAAAGCACAGGGGAGGAAATTCTCCCTGATGTAACTTGGAACGATGAGATTAGAAGCGCCATTTGTTTCTTTTGGTTTAATGTGCTGCTTACATTTCAGGGACACACTCTTCCATCCAGACCAGCTTTTCTGGGAAACTTAACAAGAAAGCCTTTCCCTTTCCCTTTCCCTTAAATAGAGATTATACAGGAAGCCAGATTGTGAAATCTGGGAAACTGGGAGCATGTGGGCTAGCAAGGAGTGGTGAGGCCGAGGAGGGTGGGGGCGGGGGAACAGGGATTCTCAAATTTCCACTTCCTGTTGCTCATTGGCTGAATCACCAGGGTCCTTGAGCCTCTGAGCAGAAGACTGGTATCCGAACGGAAACTCCCTTGGTGCTTCCTTTATTCCCATGCAACTTTACTTCCTTTTCACCTTCCTTCCTTCCCATTGAGACGCTGGGCATGTGGTTGATGCCACTGTAACAGCTTAACAGAGTTAGAAGGGACCTTATAGGTCATCTTGTCCAACCCCCCTTCCGCACAGGAGACCCTACACCATTTCTGACAGATCGCAGTCCCGTCTCTTCTTGAAAGCCTCCAGTGATGAAGTTCCCACAACTCCCGAAGGCAACTTCTGTTCCATAGGTTGGTTGTTCTCACGGTCAGAAAATCCCTCCTTATTTCTAGATTGAATCTCTCCTTGTTCAGTTTCCATCCATTGTGCCTTGTCTGGCCTTCAGGGGCTCTGGAAAACAGGTTGACCCCCTCCTCTCTGTGGCTTCCCCTCAAATATTGGAAGATTACTGGTCCTTCTCTTCACTAGCCTAGCCATGCCTTGGTGCTTTGGAAAACTGGTTGACTCCCTACCTTAGCCAACTAACCCCTTGCCTCTTCCCCCTTGCCAGGCCAACTCAACTGAGGAAGAAAGGAATCAGGATTCTAACACCAAGAGCAGCAGAAGCAGTTTGGCGTGGATGGTTTTTCTTGGACTACGGTGGGAATCTTCCTTCCCCAGCAGAATGGTTCCTCAAGTGGTCGTTAGCGTGTTTCTCTTAACATCGCTGGTACTCGGCACGGAGGCCTCTGCAGTCAGCAACTGGTGGAACTTGGTGCCCAGGAAAACGGTGCCCTACCACGGTGAGTTATTGTGTCTTCTCAGAGACTCAAAGTCTGTGGAGATTCTCAGTCATCCAGGTCATGGTTGTCCCAAAGGTGCTTTTTTCAAGAGGCAACTGGACTTTCTTGTTTTTTATTTCTTTTGAAGACCTTTCACTTCTCAACCAAGAAGCTTCTTCAGCTCTGACAGGATAGTGGGGAATGGAAGGATTTATATTCCTTGCAGGCAGCTGGTCATATGCATCCTTTTAGAGGGTCGTTGAGGCCACCTGGAGGTTTATCTGTGTCCTCAGGGTCACCTGAGTGGTGCTCCTGGTTCCTGTAGTCTGCAATATTTTTTTCTTTGGAAATCCCTTCCTACTGCCACACCATTCAAAGGGTCTTCATCCCAAACTGTAGAGCTAAAAGTTCCCAGAGATAGCATCGCTTTTCTCGATTGTGTACGGTATTGATAAAAAAAGAGACATGACAAGAAGATGTCTGCAGATGTACGTTTATTGTATGCTAACGTTCTCTGCAAGAATCCGAACTACTAACGGTCAAAGCGAATTGGCGGTAGATAAAAAGAGTCAACGGAATTCAAGGTGGGATGGACTGAGATCTCTTGTGGGTGTGAAGGAACTCTGGTGATGCATTTGACCGCTCCCTCGGACTGCAGCTTAGTCATCTCCTACATCTAATTTTATTTCGATAGTTCTCATTTTCATTCCCTTTGTCTCCCGTTCGGACCAAACATCTAAGTGAGCATCATCCTTACACAGGACTACGTGTTGTATTGAATGCATCATGCTGTTGGCAGAAACGCGAACGGGACACTTATTGAGCATTTTATTGAGCATTTTGTAGAATGGGGTGGGATTGAAAAATGTTAGCAACTGGTTCTCTGCCCAGTTGTTGAGTGGGCGTGGCCATGGTGGGCGTGGCCTACTCAACCTCCTGTACCATGGTGTGTGTGTGTGCGCGCGCACGTTTTTGCCTTTCCCAGCCTCTTGAGGGTTTTCTTGAGCATCTGGGTGGGTGAAAACAGCCTCCCCCGGGCTCCGGAAGCCCTCCGGAGGTCAGAAAGAGAACCATTTCTGGACTTCCAGAACTTCCGGGAGGCTCATTTCTCACCCTCCCCAGGCTCTAGAGCGTCCAGGAGGGCGAAAACGGCCTCACCTGGGGTTCGGAGGCCCATTTCCAGACTTCTGGTACTTGTGGGAGGCCCGTTTTTTTGCCCTCCCAGAGCCTCCGCGTGGGCCCTACACTTACCTGGCATGATGAACAGGCTGCGTGGAGACTCCTGGAAGGGGAGGAGCAGGGTGGGCGGGGCCAGCCCTTCCAACTACCGTTTCAACAGATCAGATGTAAAATTAGCTTCCAGTTTGCCCGAACCAGTCTGAACTGACTGAATCCCACCCCTGCTTGTAGAGGTTTCCATAAAAGCACTACAGTTCTGGTGACTTTAAGATGGATAATCCAGTTCCTAAGATTAATACTTATTCATCTGACGGAAACGATGTGAGATTTTATAGTGACTCTTTCGATTCCCTCGCTATTTCAAATTACATGTTGGCGTTTTGGAACAACTTCCGTTTTCACTCTCAAGAAATGAAGGCCCATCTTTAAAGTTATGGTGGGGATAACATTGAAGCTGTGCTAGGATAGAATTCTGCATTTCCCCCCCCCTTTCTTTAAAGGCACATGCCTAGGTTTTTTTACACGTTACATAAGCACGATATTCAAGCTCTTGAAGCATCCCATTCAAGCGTTTGAAGTTTGAATTAATCGGCGAGTTGGTAGGTAGCTCCACCCATCAATAGGAACAGCAAGGCAAGCAATTCTACTGCTTTGGGTTAACAGTTTAATTTTTCCCCTGTGGCTCCCTGACCTTAATTTCTCCTTCCTTCCTTCCTAGCTTGCATCAGTTTTCAGAGAAGACAGGAGTGGAATTGCTGGGTTGAGTGTCATATTATCAACCACAGTGCTGGTAGTGGTGCAGCATTGTTGTTGTTGTTGTTGTTGTTGTGATGATGATGATGATGATGATGATGATGATGATGATGATGATGATGTTGTTGTTGTTGTTGTTGTTGTTGTTAATCTTTGGTGAGATTCACAGCCTTTGGGGCTGGTTGGTAGCTGAACAGCTTGAGTCCTAACCAAGGACCTAGGAACTGTTAAGGTAACGTCGGAGGATATAAGCTGTTCCAAGTAGGATGGTTTTTTTGTAGAATCAGAATGTTCAAGTCTGATAAATTTAGAATTTCCAAATAGCGAGGTAGCCCTTTAGGTATTGCTCCAAGGGCTCCAATTACAATCAGGACAACACACGATTTCTTTTTCCACAGTCGCTCAACTTCAATTTGCAAGTCCCGGTACTTTGTGATTTTTTCTTGCTGTTTATCTTCAATTCGTGCATCTCCAGGTATTGCAATGTCAATGAACCAAACTTTTTTCTTTTCAACTATTGTTATGTCAGGTGTGTTGTGGGCGAAGTGCCTGTCATCATCATCATCATCATCATCATCATCACTACTACTACTACTACTACTACTACTACTACTACTACTACTACTACTATTATTGCCCTTGAATGCTCAGCATTTTTAAAGAGGAGCCCAAGGCATGAATGAGAGGCAAAATAGCACAAGAAGAAGAGAAGGAGAATTACCTCATGGGGAACCTATGGCATGCATGTCACAGGTGGCACACGGAGCCATATCTGAGGGTGCATGAGGTGTTGCCCTGTGTCAGCTCCAGCACGCATGCGCATGCTGGCCAGCTAATTTTTGGCCTTTTGGAGGGTGGGGGAGCCTGTTTTCACCCTGCCCAGTCTTCAGGAAATCCTCGGGCGAAAAACGGGCCCAGTGGGTCTACTGGAAGTTTGGAAACGAGCATGCAAATGTGCACCCTTTTGGCACCCGAGCAGAAAAATGTTCGCCATCACTGCCTCAGGACTTGGTAAAGGAAAGAGGAACATCAGGTAGCAAATTTGAGGGCTGCCATTGAATCCCTAGCAACCTCATCTCAGTTCACATGAACAGAATAGGGTAGGGTAGGATAACAGAGTTGGAAGGGACCTTGGAGGTCTTCTAGTCCAACCCCCTGCTTAGGCAGGAAACCCTATACCGTTTCAGACAAATGGTTATCCAATCTCTTCTTATAAACCTCCAGTGTTGCAGCATTCACAACTTCTGGAGGCAAGCTGTTCCACTGGCTAATTGTTCTCTCTGTCAGGAAATTTCTCCTTAGTTCTAAGTTGCTTCTCTCCTTGATTAGTTTCCAGCCATTGTTTCTTGTCCTCCCTTCAGGTCCTTTAGAGAATAATGTGACTCCATCTTCTTTGGGGCAGCCTCTGAGATATTGGAAGACTGCTATCATGTCTCCCCTAGTCCTTCTTTTCACTAGATGAGGCATAAGGGTACAATAGAATAGAATAGAATAGAATAAGGGATAGGATAGGATAGAATAGAATAAGGGATAGAATAGAATAAAATAGAATAGAATAGTTGGAAGGGACCTTGGAGGTCTTCTAGTCCAACCCCTTGCTTAGGCAGGAAACCCTACACCACTTCAGACAAATGGTTAACCAATCTCTTCTTTAAAACTTTCAGTGATGGAGCACCCACAACTTCTGGAGACAAGCTGTTCCACTGATTAATGGTTCTCGCTGTCAGGAAATTTCTCCTTGGTTCTAGGTTGCCTCTCTCCTTGATAGATTTCCATCCACTGGAGCGTTAATTGATCTGTTGGCCATAGTTTCCTTGGCCAGGAATCTCCTCTAATCTCTTCAGAGTTCAGCTGCCAAAAAAGCCAATGCAATCCTAGGTTGCATCCACAGAGGGAAAGCATTAAGATTGCTAGAAGTGATATGCTTTATATATGCCAATGCATATATAAATGTCTTCCAATACTTGAGGGACTGCTACAGTGAGGAGGGGGTGCAGCTATTTTCCAAAGCACCTGAAGGCCAGACAAGGAATAATGAACAAGGAGAGATTCAACCTGGAAATAAGGAGAAAATTTCTGAGATTGAGAACAATCAACCCATGGAAGAGAAGTTGCCTTCGGAAGTTGTGGGAGCTTCATCCCTGGAGGCTTTCAGGAAGAGACTGGACTGCCATCTATCAGAAATGGTGTAGGGTCTCCTGCTTGAGCTGGGGTTTAGACTAGAAGACTTTTAGTCCAAAGGAGATTGGAAACTAAAAGATATGAAGAACACTTGCAGGAACTGGGCCTGGCTAGTCTAGTGAAGAGAAGGACCAAAGGAGACATGATAGCAGTCTTCCAATATTTGAGGGGCTGCCATAGAGAGGAGCTATCAAGCTATTTCCAAAGCATCTGAAAGCCAGACAAGGAATAACGGATGGAAACTGATCCAGGAGAGATTCAACCTGGAAATAAGAAGAAAACTTCTGACAGTGAGAGCAATCAACCCGTGGAACAGAAGTTGCCTTCAGAAATTGTAGGAGCTTCATCACTGGGAGCTTGTACAGGTCCTAAATGGAAGGCAGGTTGGCAGTCATTGATTTTTGTTTGTGTGCTCTGGCTGGATGAGCATCGTTCTAACCAAACCCTTTTTCAACAGCTGAATCTCGTTGGTCTTCTTTTTAAATAATGCCTTCGTTTCAGACATGATCCAGAGGCATGCCTGGAAACCCAAGGTGATGATGATGCTTTGGGGTGGAATTAGCTTTGCAGAGGTGCCTGCAGCCTTGTGAATGCTTTTGAAGTAATGAAGTTTAAGAAATCAGTTTGGGGCATGGAGGTTGCCAGGTGCCAGGAGAGATTACATGGTAGCTCCAGATCATTGAGCCTCAAGTAGGAGCCTGTTGTGGCCTGCCAGCGGCCAGCGGAGCTGGCAGCAGATTTGGACAATGAGGAGGTTGGGGAGGAACATATGCCAGTCCTGGAGTTTGGGGAAGGCTCTGATGAGGGCTCTGTGTCGGAGACAGATAGGGGGCCAGGGCCATATGCCAGTTATCAGCTGCCTTCAGAGTCAGACATCAGTGAGGCAGAAGAACAGCTGAAGCCTGTTTCCAGTGTGTGCAAGCACAGAGTTGCCAGATGAAGGGAACAGCTAAAGAACAGGGGTCGACTTGGGAGGAAGGCCATAGGTGGACGATGAATGGCCCCTCCCAGAGGAAATAAAAGATGAGTGAAAGTGGAGTAGAGTTTGCAGGAGACTATTAGTTCACTTTATTGGTTGGTGACTCTCTGAGACTCTTTGCCAAGTTTTGCAGATATCGGCTTGGCAGCTCTCCAAGCCAGATAAGGTCTGTGACTGTAAATCCTCCCTTGAAATACTTCGTTGGATGTGAATGAGCAGAATTCACAGTCAATTAATTTTTTGGGGGGGACAAGGAGTTTGGTTCATGCTCTTGGGAAGCCTTGGTCAGAACAGAACTTCTTGGAGATGCTTATTTACTGAGAAGAAACAAAAGAACCATAAACAGAGAGGACGTTAGGTTCGGCTCACCGGATAGTTGGTGTTGGACCATTTTCCAGTCTCTTTGTAAGATGCATGATTCTGCTACTTTCTTGCCACGAGAGGGAGGAGGAGGAGGAGGAGGAAGAAGCGGAGGAGGAGGCGAAGAAGCTACGATGAGGACGTGCTTGGTGTTTCAACCCAGCCTGTGTACTGGTTCAACCAGAATGTTATCCTCCTGGCCAGTTGTCAACTTTTGAGAACAGAAAGCCAAAAACATACCCTGCCAAGCTCTTAATTTACATTAACAGGTGTGTTTCAGCACGATATGGGTGTAAGTCATTGCATTTGCTGCTTGTTTCCAACCTTTCATCAGAGAAATGCAGAATTTCTGATGCCCCTATACCCTCAACCAGGGTTGTTCAACCTGTAGCTAAAGAGTGGCCTGCAGCCTTTGACTTCCATTTCTGGAAGAAATCTATTCTGATTTCTGGTGACACCCAAGTTTCCATTCCTCTAATCTAGGGGTCTCCAACCTTGGCAACTTTAAGACTTGTAGACTTCAACTCCCAGAATTCCTCAGCCAGCAAAGGAACTCTGGGAGTTGAAGTCCACAAGTCTTAAAGTTGCCAAGGTTGGAGACCCCCGCTCTAGTCAACTACTATGTTGCCTTGGGGATTGGAGGGAAACAGGATTGGTATGATAAATAAAGAGGAGCAAAAGGGGAGGGGAGTTTGCAGGAGACAATTAGTTGAATTCATGAGGGCGAAGAGCTGTTCCTGACTTCTTGCCAAGAATTGTCTGCTACATTGTGCCGTTTGGAAGATATCGGCCTGGCAGCTCTCCAAGCCTGATAAAGGCCTGTAGTTGTAAAATCTCATGAAAGACTGTTGGCCAGGACTTTACTGGAGAGGAATTCCCTTTAACCTAAATAAAAGGGGTTTTGTCGGGACGAGGAGTCAGCTTCATGATCTTGGGAAGCCTAGGTCAGAACAAGGAGACCTTATTCCATCCCAATCAAATGGCAGTTCAGTCTACTTTTGAAAACTTCTGGACAGCGTGAAGAATTTTGAGCTCCAGCTACTTCTGGTTGTCCCATTCTCAGATCTGGGGAAGCGTCCCTCATTGGTGGGCAAGTCCAACCCAGCCACCGTAGCCTTCATTCTGGAATGGTTGGCTCTTGAGCGTCATCCGCAGTGGAGCCACAAGCACGACCCAGCTTCGGCCTCTGCGACATTAGCTTGACCTGCTTCCATTTCAGAGTCATCCCTGCTGGCAACGATTGACAAGGGAGGGGGGAGATAAATGGAGGACACCCCAGAGCTGTGCTCTGGTGGCACTTGAGATGCGGCCTTAGCTGGGGCTCCCTAGAAGCTGTTAATTAAATTGGGAGTCGCTGTTAATTACATGCAGAGAAGATAGACAGGGAGGGCGGAAGGAGGACAGCAACAGCTGGAAAAGGAAACACTAATTTTGAAAAGCCAGTGGCTTGGGGAAACCAATAATTCAGATTTTTAGTACTGTATTTGAGACTTGTTATTATTTTTGTCTCGCCGGTGACTCAGGGCTACCATTGATAGGGCAATGATAAAATGATTTTTTTAATTTTCATTTTCATACAAGTAACCAGAGGTATATCATTACATCTTAAGCAGCACTATTTTGTGTTATTCCATATTATATCAGTTCGTCTTACCGTCAACCTACAGTGACTATCATTTGCTCTTCTGCTTTCTTACACCATATTATACCCCTATCCACTGCCATCCTGCCTCTTCTCCCTCTCTCCTCCTCCCTACCTCCTTTCTTCCCTCTGCCATCCCTCTTTACTTCCCCTTCCTCTCTCCTTCTCCTCTTTCCACTACTTCTCTCTCTCCTACTCTTTTCCTCCCCTCTGCTCCCTCTCCTAACCCCTTTCTTCCTCCTCTCCTCTTCCTTTCTCTCGTCCACTCTCTCCACTTCACTTGCATGGTGTATTTCAGCGTCTGAGCAAACTCCATTTAATATTGATGGTATTAATAATTACATTTCAATAAACATCTTTCTTATTAATAATTTTAACATACATCCTCCTCTTAAAGGTACACATATATGGCAATTTCATTGTTATCCCCTCCACCCCCATAAAACACATTTTTTGGCCAAAGTGTGGGCCCGGTTCAGATTTCCAGCTATTCTCATGTTAATATTACATAGTTATATATCATTACACACACCAAATTTTTACATCTCTTCTTATAGTCTCAGTTATTTTCCCTCATTAAGAGTATATTTCAAGTTGCCCCTCCATTTTTTCCCCATATATTTTCTCATTTGATACTTATCCTTATCTATAACCAAACATTCATTTCTCATTCATCTATCAAGTAATATACTATCCCATTCAAATATGTTAGCTTTGTTAACACATTTCCAACTTTGTTAAACCCAAACCAAGGTTAGCTGGGGTTGAAATCTTTGTATAAGCTCCAAAGGGCGAAAACCTTCACAAAAACCATTTTCCAGGAAAAAATTTCCTGTTCACGTATTCCCTGGAGTAGGCAATTGACTGAGAAAGGTGGGATCAATTCATACAGTGGATTCGATTAGGCTAAAATAGATTTTGCTAGTTTGGGGTTGGGGATGGGACTCAACCATTGTCTGCATCTGTTATGCGAAAGAAGCCACCTAGTTAAGCCAAAACATGACTTATTTGTTTTAACCTGGTCACGTGTCTTCTCAACCTGGGCTAAAGGCAGTCGGGGCAGGGGAAAGAATTGATGGGGGCGGGGCCAGGGGTGAAATTCAGCAGGTAGCGGAAATTTTGAGTAGTTTGGAGAACCGGCAGATACCACCTCTGGCTGGCCCTGCCCCATCTAGTCTCTGCCTCCCGAGTCCCAGCTGATTGGAAGGGAATGAGGATTTTGCAGTATCTTTCCCCCAGGAGTGGGGAGGGAATGGGGATTTTGCAGTATCTTTCCCCCAGGAGTGGGGAGGGAATTTTGCAGTATCTGTTCCCTGCCGCGCTCACCAAGCCACACCCACAGAACCGGTAGTAAAAAAAATGTGAATTTCACCACTGGGCAGGACCAGTCAGAGGTGGTATTTACCAGTTTTCTGAACTACTCAAAATTTCTGCTACCGGTTTTCTAGAACATGTCAGAACCTGCTGAATACCACCTTTGGCTGAAGGTGAATATCTGGTGAGATGTTGTATGAATCTGGCCATAGAGTCAAGAGAAATCTGTGACCAGCCTTCAAAACCATAAAGGACTTGACCAAGCCTTAACCATTTTGCATGGGTACCAAGCCTCCAGAAAGTCTTGTGGACATCCAAAAGAGGCTCACCCAGTTTTCCCAAAGTGGAACGAAGCTTGTGCATAATTACACTTCTTCACTCTTCTCTTTTGTTCCCTTTTGATCTGTTGTCCTTTCCTCATTGCTCTCAATTTTAAGTTGTAAGCATCTTGTAGCAAGGAACTCTGTGGTTGACTTCAACCAGTGGTAGGATTCAAAAATTTACTACTCTGTGGGCGTAGTGTGCAAGGGTGGGTTCCTACTGCCCTTTGTACCAGTTCGTTTCATGCTCACACGGGCGGCAGACACTCATGCACAGTTAGCTGTAAATTGTTCTGCGTATGCGCGAAGACCATGAAAAGCTAATAAAAACCATGCCAGCAACAGCAGCAGACACCTGGGAATCAGTTTCGGGGGTGTGGCCAGCCAGGGTCACTGCTGGTTCTGCCATCCAGGTCAAATTATCACTACCGGTTTGCCCAAATCAGTGCAAAATAGTAGAAACTCACCTCTGGTGGTATTTTTGGTGGGCATGACTTGTGGGCATGGCAGGGGAAGATTACTGCAAAATCCCCATTTCCTCCCGATCAGTTGGGACTCCGGGAGGCAGAGAATAGATGTGGGCGGGGCCAGTCAGAGATGGTATTTACCGGTTCTCCGAACTACTCAAAATTTCTGCTATCGGTTCTCCAGAACTGGTCCAAACCTGATGAATATCACCTCTGGCTTGAACAAAATGTATGGAAAAGCCATTGATTTTGATAATAATGGCTCACAATCCCCCTCCTTTGAATAGCAAAACTCTGAAATTGGAAGGTTTTTTTTATACACAACAGTGTGAAATCACAACTGTGAGTTCTTTAGCTGACTTCCCCAGAACCTACAATGTGTTGTTGTGATATGATGTTGTAATGTGTTGGCGTAATCTGTGTGTGATCCAAGCAATGTGGCCTTTTATAGCCGACAGATGGAAACTTTTGTCAATGCACAGATTTTTCTAAGGTGCTGCCAGATTTTATCTTTATCCACTTTCCCTTCCATCTTTTGTAAAAATTGACCCTGCGATGCTTTTTCTTGCCAGCGTTCCATTTTCAACTTTTTATTACATTATTTTGATATTCATGTTTTGTTTCCTGTACATTCAGTCAGTTCCGGTTTTTAAAAGTTAAATGCTACGGTTCACCGCACAGTCAGCCAGATATTTAGACTGGATTTGGCATTTCCACCCACTTATTAAGTTCTGCTCAAGGACCCTGGGTGAGGGAGGGGATATTGTGTGATAGTGCTAAAAGTACCCTGGTAGGATGTAATTTGTTCCAAGCAAAGCTGCCTTTTGCAACAGATTGAGGGGGATTTTGTCAATGTCGAAGGTGTTTTGAGTGGTACTCCAGAGGTTTTTGGATTACTACGAATACTATATTTATTTTCCTTTGCCATAGTCCAGTGATGGCTAACCTTTTTGTCATTGTGTGCCAGAAGCCCGGGTCCACACATGCAACAGCGGAGGCATGTACCTGCACTCATAATGCAAGGCACGCATGACCCCCCCCCATGTGCACCCTGCCCCCCGCCCCAAATTTTGGGCCTAATAGGCCTCCCTGCAGTCTCCTGGGGGGAAAAACTGGGCCGCGAAGGGGGGCCACGCCTGCAAATGCGCGTGTGACCCTGCATGTGTTTCCCGCATGCACCCCACTACTCGCACATGCGCAGCAGATACCTGAAAATCAGTTGGCTGGTGGAGGCACATGCACATGCGCAGTGAAGCTGAGCTGAGCAACAGCCTGTGTGCCTGCAGAGAGGGCTCTGTGTGCCACCTGTAGCATGCATGCCATAGGTTCGCCATCCTGGCCATAGTCATTCTTACACCTGTTGGCAGGTTGTTATATTTTGTAATTTTCTCTAGTTCTTTCTCTTCTCTTCTGCTGTCTCTGTGTACTGCCATGTTCACTATCTAGAGCAGGGGTGTCAAACTCGATTTTATTGAGGGCCGCATCAGGGTTGTGTTCAACTTCAGGGGGTCAGGGTGGGCATGGCCAGCTCAATGTCAGTTCTGTCGGAGGGGCCTCTGGTGGCCTGAGCACTCTGCCAGCAAAAATAGGCTCCTGACAGTGGTGGGTTTCTACTGGTTTGGCCTGGTTCAGCCAAACCAGTAGTGGTATGGCGGCCTGGGTCGCTGGAACCGGCAGTGACCCAGGCCTGCCATGTCCCCGAACTGGTTCCCCAGTATCTGCCATCAACAGCATGTTTTTAGGCATGCGCAGAACAGTTTTCAGTCAACTGCACATGCGTAGCAACACACAGTGGGTGTCTGCATGAACGAAGAGAGGGCAAAATGCCCTCTCAGTGAACCGGAAGTAAAACTGTTAGGAACCCACCACTGGCTCCTGAACTTCATTTTCATCTGTGTTGGCCTCCTGCAACCCTCTACCTCCATTTTCACTGGCAGAAGCACCACAGACTGGTCCTTCGCTGTTTCCAGGGTGGCCCCATGGGCCAAATCTTAGCACCCTGTGGGCCGGATCAGATCCCTGGGCCTTGAGTTTGATACTCCTGCTCTAGACCCTCAACCAGCCTGAGCTCACTTTTCGGCTACGATGGCTTCCTGCAACCCTCTGCCAGCCAAAATGGAGCTTGAAAGAGTCTTCGCCAGCTCTGTTTTCAGCTGCAACAACCTCTTGCAACCCTCTTCCAGCGAAAATGAAGCTCCGTTTTTGCTGGCAGAGGCACCACAAACCAGTTCTTTGCTGTTTCCAGGACGGCCTCACAGGCCAGATCTAAGCACCCTGTAGGCCGGATCTGGCCCTCAGGCCTTGAGTTTGACACCCCTGGTCTAGGCTTTTTTTGTCTTTTTGTCTGGATAGTGGACAGGCCTGGAGAATAGAAAGAATTGCAAATAAAAATAGAATAACTAGAAAGCAAAAGGTGTACCAATAGTGACAGATGTCTTGCTTCCCAAAACATCTGGGCTACCCCTTGAACACCTTTAACATTGACAAAATCACCATCAGTCAACTGCAAAAGATACCTTTGCTTGGAACAGATGCCATCCCGGGACAATATCTTTAATATTGTTAAACAACAATGGTTGGCAATTGTTAAGTCTGGGTTGCTATGTGGCAGGAGCCTCTCTGCCCAAATTCGATATAAATTCTATAGAGTTCTATATAAATTCTAAAGCGCTTCCTTTATTCTCCATAGTGAGTGGAGGAGTATCTAGGATGGGTTGACCTTATCCTCTCGTTGATTGGACTGAGTCAGATAAGCTCTTGGTATACGCCCCTTGTCCATCAGGCACCACCCAGTTATCGACACAGTTCCTCAACGGGACGGTTTGCCATCCTGGATCTCCAATAATTTTGAGGAATTTTAAAGGAAGAAAAGGATATTCATCTCTCTAGAGCAGCAGCCGCAAGCGAGCTGGACGGCTCCCCGAGCGGAAGAAAGCTCTGCCAAAAGCCCCCTTGGGGGCAGCACGCTGCCCAGGCATCTGAGTGAGACAAATATCACTCAGAAAAGGAAATCTGCCGGGCAAGCAGGAAACAAAGGGCACAAGGCTTCCAAAGGCAAGCCCTGCCGCGGAGGCTACAGCAGCGCTGGAGCACTCCGCCGCTCCCCACAAGGTTGAGCGGCAAGCCATGGCTTCCTCAAGCACCTCAGGGCATGAATCGGGCCACCAGCAAGCAAGGGCGGTGCTGGATTCCCACCCAGAAGGTGAGCCTCATCGCAGGAACTCTGCCGGGCACTGGAGCGCTCCGCTGCTCCCCGTTGGGTTAAGCAGTAAACCGCGGCTTCCCAAACGCCGTGGAGCACCCACGCCAGTGTCCACGTGGCCCACCTCTAGCAGCGCCAGAAAGAGGCAGAAGAAAGAAAAACCTGCGGCAGAGGCGCGTGGCAGCTCTTTGGAGCACAAGCTGCCAGAACAGGAGATTTAAAAGAGGCACCCTTTGTTCTCCTAGCATGGGTGCCATCTTGAAGCTGGGAGGAGTCACGTACTCCAAGATGGCGGTGCCCAGCGGCAAGGAGGAGACCAGCAGGACTCAAGTACCTGCAGCAACAGCCAGAAGCCCCACCAGAGGGGCAGAGGATCAATCAAGGTTAGTGATCACCCCAGAGGCTGCCCAAAAGGAGGGGGGAGCAAAGGCTAGAGATAAGAAGAAGCACCTTTCCCCCAGGGCAGAGCTGGAGGCAGAGGGTGGTCACAAGCCTTCCAAACCCTCTAAGTATGAAAGGTGAAGGCACAAGAAGCTGGAGCAGCTCTACAAAAAGGCAAGTGGCCTTAAGTCCATCCCAAGCCTGGGACAGAAGGGGAAGGGCCCAGGAGTCCATGCAACAGGCAGGGCTAAAGGGGAGGCACTCACATTGCAAGCAAGGATCCCTGTTGATACATCAGGTCTTTGAGGTCTTCCGCAAGGGTGGCAATCCTCCCCACATATGGCTTCCCGAGGTTCAGCCCTGCACGCAGGACTGTCACCTCTGGGTATTCCCCCACACACAGGTGGGCATGGGTTCCAGCCAGCAACCCCCCACAGGGGTTCCCATTAGGTTTCAGGACCTAATGATGCGGGCCTTCCAGCAATGCATGACAGCGGCATTTCAGCAGCCACAAATGCAACCTCAGGTGGCATCCTCTCCTAGGTTACCAGAGGGGCTGGAAACCCAGGGGGAAGACAGCTCTAGTTCCTCAGCCTCATCACAAGAGGACAGCGACCTGGATTGCAAGGAGGGGGAAGTTAGGGAGATAAACTATCCGAAGACAAAGGCATGCCCCCTCCTAAGCTGGCCTTCACCGGGTTGTTCCATCCTTCATTGTATAAGTCACTCCTGTTCAAGGCCAAAGCAGCCGCAATGCTCGGAAACAGAGCAGCAGAAGCACCACCTCAGCACCAGGGGTTTTCTGCAGAAACCACCTTTGATGAGCAGGCCATTGAGACCAACAAGGTGCTCCCAAGGCCTTTCTTGAGTCGGTCAAGCACCAATGGGCTGCCCCCACATTGGGGCCCACGCCCATATCCACAGACAAGACCTTCTTCAGTGTGGACCAAGACATGCCGAGGTGCTATCTCAGCCCTCCATGTGCCTTCAGTATGTTACCCTCCCTAGGGACGTGTTAGCTTTGGTACATCCCATCCTGGATACTCCTCCCCTCACTATGGAGAAAGGGCATTGGTACTTACCTGATACGCCTCTTCTCATAGTGGGAGGAGGAGTATCCAGACCCTCCCTGTCATGTTAATGTAACATGCGTTATGATGGATGTTGCACTAATATGTTCAAGTTATAATTCAATAAAAAGTTTGAAACCATAACAAAGGTCTGGAGTGGATGGTACAATAGGTCGGATAGAGTTCTTTGCCGATAACTGGGCGGTGCCTAGTGGACGATAACCAAGAGCTTATCTGATTCAGTCCAATCAACGAGAGGATAAGGTCAACCCATCCTGGATACTCCTCCCCCACTATGAGAAGAGGCGTGTCAGGTAAGTACCACCGCCCTTTTTCTATTTCTCTGTTTTATGGTCCCACTCATTCTTCCTTGCAGCCAGCGGTATTTTTTTGCAGACATTTCAATGTACCCTTGTTGCCGCTTTGTCATGCCCCTGTTTGTAGTCAGTCGGGGCAATCTCCTTACAGCAGCTAAACAGGTGATCTACTGTTTCTTCGACTTTGCTGAGGCAGCATTTGCTGCCTGTTGCTGTCTAGTCAATTCTGCCTTTGTATGCGTTTGTTCTTAAGGCTTGGCCGTTTGTAGCCAGAAAGAATTATCCCATCTCTTTCTTCAATTTGCTACCTTTTAGTCATTGCCAAGTCTTGTTATCTGCTTTGCTTGCTTTTTTTGTTTTTTAAATGTATTGGCCATGTAATAATTTTGCCTTTCCATGTCTCTTTTCTATTCCTTATTTGGTCTTTTTTTGTAGGCCAGCTTGATCTCTCCAGTACTCAGTAAGTCCTCATGGAATACTAGCTTCAGTTGTTATTATTATGGGTTGGTCGCACAGTCAGCCAGATGTTTAGGCTGGAATTGGCATTTTTATCCACCTTGCCAAGTTCTTCCCAAAGATCTGGGATAGGCAGATGTTATTGTTTAACAATATTATAGATATTGTCCCGGGATGTCATCTGTTGCAAGCAAAGCTGCCTTTTGCAATTGAGTGATGGTAATTTTTATCAATGCTGTTTTGGGAACCAAGGCAACTATCACAATTGGTATTACTTTTTGCTTTCTACTTATTCTACTTTTCTTTGCAATTCTTTCTCTTCTATTCATTCACTAGCCAGCCTTTTTTGTTTGATTGTCTTTCTCATGGTTTATCTTACAGCCAGCCAGATAATCAGATTGGATTTGACATTTTTATCCACTTTTATCCAAGTGGCTCAGTGGCTAAGACGCTGAGCTGGTAGATCAGAAAGCTCGAATCCCTAGCGCCACGTAATGGAGGGAGCTCCCGTTACTTGTCCCAGCTTCTGCCAACCTAGCAGTTCGAAAGCAGGTAAAAAATGCAAGTAGAAAAATAGGAACTACCTTTGGTGGGAAGGTAACAGCGTTCTGTGCGCCATCGGCATTGAGTCATATCGGCCACATGACCATGGAGACGTCTTCGGACAGCGCTGACTCTTCGGCTTTGAAACAGAGATGAGCACCACCCCCTAGAGTCGGGACTGACTAGCACATATGTGCCAGGGGAACCTTTACCTTTTATCCACTCAGATCCCAAGAACCTGGGATAGGCAGGGGTTAATGTTTGATGTGTTAGAGGTATCATCGCAAGATGTAAGCTGTTCCGAGTAAAGCTGCCTTTTGCAATTGACCGATGTGTATTCCATCAATGCCGATGGTATTTATTATTATGAATAGCGGCAGCATTCATCCCTGAAGTTTCTGAGGAAACTTATCCAAGAAGCAAAGCTTTAAAACACAGTAGACGAACCTTAACTTAAAGGAAGTTGTGGCCCAAACTGTCCTGGATTTTGCATTTCAATTTTCACTTACGTAACCGTCTTGGCTGCTAGAAACAAAGCAGTCGGTGCAGTGCATTAAATTCACAGATGACACTGAGTTAAGAGGCAGTGGCACCGATGAGAAGTGGAAAATTACATGGTATGAAACAGAGTGACCTCATGCTCTGGGGAAAAAGAAAGCTAGATAGAAAATCCAAAAATTGGGTGTCTAAGGAAATTCACTGAAGGGTGAAAGCTGGTCATAACCAGGGATGGGCTTCAAAAATTTCAGCAACGGGTTTTCTGCCTGGTTGCTGGGTGGGTGTGGCCATGGCAGGCATGACCTAGTCGGCCTCCTGCACCATGGCGGGGGAGGGGCGTTTTTGCCTTCCCCAGGCTCTGGAGGCTTTCCTCAAACCTCTGGGAGGGAGAAAACTGCCTCCCCAGGCTCGCAGGCCGGAAATGGGTTTCTGGCCTTCCGGAGCCTCTGGGAGGCTTGTTTTATCCATCCCCGAGCCTCTGTGCAGGCCTTCACATCCAAAATGGGCCATGTGGAGACACCTGGGAGGGGCGGGGTGGGCGGGGCCAGCCAGGGGTGGGATTTGGAGGTTCTCCGAACCAGGCATTAGCAACAGGTTCTCCTGAACTTGGGCGAACCTGTAGCAGCCCACGCCTGGTCATAAGTTCTTGATTTGTTCTGATCTCACCAGCCTTTTCCCCAACCGGTCTCATCTCAACCAGCTGGACTCCCGAGTTGTGTAATACAGGACATTGCCTGAGGATGGAAGGGAAGCCTGAGAGGCTGACTAGGCTGAGGGAAAATCCTTTACATTATGAATGAAGGCCGTGAATACAATTCTAGGATGTTTAGCGAGGAAAGGACGGGAAGTCAGTAGTGGAAGCAAAGCTGAATCATCTGGCAGAGGATTCAATGGGGCGACAGCCTTATTCTTCCTCTCTAAGATCTGCAAAACCTTGTGCATCCATCAGCTTTTGTTTTCGGTCTTTGTGCGTTGCTGAGCAATAGACGCCGATTGGGCTTACGTGTTTGATTGTTGCTGCCCCTGTTTTGGGGTAAACTTTAAGAGTGGGGAGGCTCAGGGATGCTCCAGAAATCTCTGTGGATCTCCCTCCTCTATAGTGTAACCAAAGAAGCCCGAGTGGGGCACCTGCAACGGCAAAGTGCCTACCAGCGTGTCTTCCTTGGCCCTTGCAATAGCAACAAGCCTTAGAGTTATATACCACTTCACGGTGCTTTTACAGTCCTCTCTAAGTGGTTTATGGAGTCAGCCTTTTGCCCCCAACAATCTGGATCTTCATTTGACCAACCTCGGAAGGGTGGAAAGCTGAGTCAATCTTGAGTCTGGTGAGATTTGAACTGCCAAATTGTAGGCAGCTGGCAGGCAGCAGAAGTAGCCTGCAGTACTGCACTCTAACCACTGTGCCACCGAGGCCCAGTCCTAAATTTAATCTTTTTCCTTTTGCATTTACTGAAGTGAACATGAATTTGGAGCCAGCCTGAAGAGCTCTAGCTTCAAGCGTAATCTGTATTTGCAAAAAATGCCTTGAGACATCATTTATTTATTGTTTATCTGTTTATGCAGCCATTTATGTATCACTACGAGTCTTGGTGTTGGGGAGTACATAAATGGGAGTGTATAAATAAATACATAGGGGGGTTTTTTTGGGTGGGGGGGGAGTTCATCCATGGGTTTAGCAAAAGTCCATGCTTTTTCATGGCCTTTCGTTGTGTTGTCATTTTTGTCCTCATCAACGAGGGTTGAACATATTTGCTGTCTTCATGGAGGAGGATTGGAAGTACTTCTAGCAGGACTATCAGATTCTGTAACAGCTGTGCTCCCTACGCCATCCGCCTGGTAAACTCGCAAGATTGGTTTCTTTTGCCATGTACATATATTCATCCAAATTAGACTGTTTTGTTTCTCTATGTCAGTGTTTCTCAACCTTGACAACTTGAAGTCCTGTGGACTTCAAGTTGCCAAGGTTGAGAAACACTGCTCTATGTCATATAATATATGTGGGTATATGCATATTTATTTATTTATTTATTTATTTATTTATTTATTTATTTATTTATTTATATCTTGTCGTGTTTATGTTTATATTAGACGTGGAGACCCTTTGAGAGTTGTATGCAATGTAATTTCATTTTAATGTATGCAAATTAGTATACATTCAAAGTGACGAAACTCCTCTCCTCTCCTCTACCCTACCTTACCCTACTTTATTTTATTCTATTCTATTCTTTGTTCATAAAAATAATAAAAGGGATAAAGTAAGATAAACATTCCTTGTAGATTTTATTCTTCTAACGGTTGTCAACTATATGGGTACCTACTTACCTACTAGCCTTTGCATGCTTTCGAACTGCTAGGTGGGCAGGAGCTGGAGGGGAAGACGGGAGCTCACCCTGTCATGTGGACCTTGGGTCTCGAACCTGGGCTGCTGGCTTTCCACCCAACAAGTCCAGCGTCTTATCCACTGAGCCTTCCACACAGCCAATAAAGACAGGATACAAATAAATAAATTATTTGTGATGGCTTCTACAACATATTTGCAGAATTCCCAACATGCTCGCTGCCTCCAAAATGATGGGGTTCCATGGGGCTACCCCTTCTTTCTCAATTTAGAATAGGGTTACTCTGTCTGGGTAGGAAGGGACGCTCAGTGGCTAAGACGCTGAGCTTGTCGATCAGAAAGGTTGGCAGTTTGGTGGTTCAAATACCTAGTGCCGCATAATGGAGTGAGCTCCCGTTACTTGTCCCATTTTCTGCTAGCCTAGCAGTTGGAAAACATGTAAAAATGCAAGTAGAAAAATAGATGGGAAGGGAACAGTGTTCCGTGCATTTTCAGCATTTAGTCATGCAGGCCGCTTGACAGCGGAGACGTCTTCGGACAGCACTGGCTCTTCGGCTTTGAAACAGAGATGAGCACTGCCCCCTAGAGTTGGGAATGAGTAGCACCTATGTGCGAGGGAAACTTTTACCTTTAGCCTGTCTAGGCTGTAAAAATACAGATGAGCAAGACATGGCAACAATGAAATGTGTAAAATTGGGGTCAGATGGGGCCAGTATTAGTGAATATCATTTTTTTCAGGTGACAGTGTGGTTGTGCAAGCTGGCAAAATGCTTTGGAGCCCCTCCAAACCTCAAATCACAGTTGCCTGAGATTTTTGCAATCCTGAGATTTAGTCCTAGAATGCTCCCAAGTTTTGCATCTTCTTATAAAATTGCCCAAACGTCACAACACTGGAAGATTTCATGAAATTGCCAAATTCTCACACAAAGTTCTAACAATCTTTTGGCTCATTCCAACATTTATTTATTTATTTATTTGTGTAGGGACGCAGTGGCGCGGTGGGGTACCCTGTCTGGGTAGGAAGGGACATTCAGTGGCTAAGACGCTGAGTTTATTGATCAGAAAGGTCAGAAGTTCGATGGTTCGAATCCCTTGCACCACATAACAGAGCGAGCTCCCGTTACTTGTCCCAGCTTCTGCCAACCTAACAGTTCAAAAGCATGTAAAAATGCAAGTGGAAAAATAAGAACCACCTTTGGTGGGAAGGGAACAGCGTTCTGTGTGTGTTTGCCGTTGAGTCATGCTGGCCATATGACCATGGAGACATCTTCGGACAGCGCTGGCTCTTTGGCTTTGATACGGAGATGAGCAGAGCCCCCTAGAGTCAGGAACGACTAGCACAGATATGCGAGGAGAACCTTTAGCTTTTTTTAACATTTATTTTAAGCAATTAATTTAATTGAGGGGGGGGGTATCATTTTCATGACATCATTTTCAGTAATGTCGTTTCCAAGGAAGATGGAGTTCTGATGAAGTGCCTTTGTTGTTCTTCCTTTGTGTATATACCGTATTTTTTGGAGTGTGACACACCAAGAGGCAAATTAAAAAAAAGTTTTTGCACTCTGCAGACCTCCCAAAAATGGCCCATTTTTCACAAAAACGGGCCTGTTTCTTGCCCAAAAAAGGGCATGCATAGCCTTTAGGAGGCTTGTAGAGTGCTCCTGGGGTCTGGGGGAGCAAAAGCGAGCAAAAAACGGTCCATTTTTCACTCACTTTTGCCCTCCCCAGTCCCCAGGAGCACTCTGGAAGCCTCCTAAAGGCTATGCATGTCCATTTTTTTGCAAAGGGGGTGGGGTTTCAGGAGGCCAAAAATGCTGTATTCAATGTATAAGACACACCCAGATTTTCACCCTCTTTTTTGAGGGGAAAAAGGTGAGTCTCTTACTCTGAAAAATATGGTAAGCATGTGGGAAAAGACATACAATTGCTGCAGGTTTATTTATCCCACAAGGAGCCCAGTTGTATTGCAAGGCACTTTTATTGTATCGGAAAAAGAGTAGATAGGACAGAAAAGAGGAGATAGGACAGGGGTTTTTTTCCCCTCCTCAAAACAGTAAATTCATATTGGCGGTGTTGCCGCTGCTTTGCTCTCATTAAAATTTAATCTAAAATATGTCACTCGGTGGCAAGGATGCGTCTACGAGACAGTCCAAGAAGTTTCTCCAGCCATTGAAAGAGACGGATTGGATTAATAAGCTCTGGGATGGCTTGATAATGGAAAAGTTGATGCACAAATACGGGCTGAATTTGGAAAATTGGGGGGGGGGAGTCTTGGAGACAGCTTTATGAGGGATCGGTAGTGGTTGACTAAATATTTGGAAAAGGATCAGTGCTTATAAACTTAAATTTTATTGATGAAGACAGTGTATCTGTGTAGCAGCAGAACAGGGTAACTAGAATTCATGGAATTAATCTCTCCCTCTCTCCCTCTCCCTCTCCCTCCCTCCCTCTCTTTCTGTGTATGTGTGTGCATGTGTTTCAAATGTCCCTTTGCATCCCCAAAAAGATGAAGGGAAGCATCTGGGAGAAATGCCACATCTTTACTCTCGCTGATGAATTTGGCATTGCTGTTGTGCCCGCCAGTGGCCTGCAGAGCTGGCAGCAGAGTCGGACAATTGAGGAGGTTGGGGAGGAACATGGGCCAGTCCTGGGGGCTGAGGAAAGCTCAGACGAGGGCTCTGCGTCAGAGGCAGAGAGGGAGCCAGACAGCAGTGAAGCAGAGGAACAGCTAGAGCCTGTTCCCAGTGTGCACATTTCTACAGCTGCCAAAAGACAAGAACAACTAAGAAAGCAGGGTCGACTTAGGAGTAAAGCTACACCTTGGAGGTGATTGGCCCCTCCCAGAGGAAACAAAAGAGGAGCGAACGGGGAGGGGGCTTTTGCAGGAAACAATTTGTTTTTTTGGACGTTTCAAGTGTGGAAAGTTCTGTTTATGACTATGAGAGACTCTGTGCAAAGTTTTGCCTTGCTCTGCCTTTGGAAACTAGTTATCTGGCAGCTCTCCAAGCGAGATAAGGTTCGTGTTGATAAATATTCCTCTGGAACACTGTTTGCCAACAGTCTGAAGAAAGGAAGGAAGGAAGGAAGAGAAGGAGGGAGGAAGGAAAGGAAAAGAGAAAGATGAGTGGATGGACGGAAGAAAGAAAGAAAGAAAGAAAGAAAGAAAGAAAGAAAGAAAGAAAAAGTTGTGTAAGGAAGAAGAGAGGGAAGGAAAGGAAAGGTTGCTGAGCTGAGGTGTGATGGGAAGATTTGAACCTGGGCTTCAAAATCTCCTGTTTTCAGGGTTACATTTCATAAAAAATAAGGTAAATCCCTGAAGTTTCCTTCCCCAACCTCTGAACCCCTTCCAGATGTGTTGGACTTCAACTCCCATCCTCTTCCCTCACTACCGCCACCACCATCACTACCATAGTTGGAAATCCAGTCCTTCTAGAAGCCCAGTTGGACAACTGGAGCGTTTGCTTGGTCTCGGAGCATCTTCTGAGCAATCAGTGGGTTCTTATTGTCCCCTGCCTCCTTCCATGCTCGCCACAAGCTTCCTGTGTGTGTGTGTGTGTGTGGTCTCCCCTGAATTGTCCTGCTCTTCTCCCAAGGCGATTCCCAACGTTGTCATAAACACCCGAGCATGATCTCATGCTCTGCCTCCCCAGGGACGCCTCTCTTTTCCTTCGTGGTGATGCTAACTACCCTGATGGGTTGGCCGTAGGGAAGGAGTCAGCAATCATCTCTGGGCCTCTGTGGCCACCCAGACTAATTTTAGTTCCAGACATAACAGCCTGTAGGGTTCTGTGTGCACAGCCAAGGCTTCCATGGTGATGGCTCTTGGGGTAAGTGGCTCTTGTCTACTCACCTGTGTGTCACCTGTGCGTTGGGCAGAGAAGGCCAAAATGTTGGTAGGAAGTAGAAACTGGGAAAACAGCATGATGTATAATGTAATAGAATATATTATAATTAGAAGGTATACACAAATGCTAGAAGTTGAAAGATTATGTTTATGAATATCTAATTGTTATTATTATTATTATACAATTGTATCACAGCGGCCAGTTGTTTCGCCGGATTTGGCATTGGTTACTAGTCGCGCCCCACCCAGGGACCTAGGATGTCATAACGTATTTTCGTAATATGTGTGCAGATCCAAGCAGTGCGGCTTTTTGCATTTGACTGATGATGATTTTGTCAATTTTTAACTGTTTTAAATGTAATTCCAGTGCTTTTGGAATAGCACCCAGTGTGCCAATTACCACTGGAATTACCACTGCTGGTTTGTGCCATAGTCGTTGAATTTTGATTTTTAAGTCCTTGTATTTTGCGATTTTTTCATGTTCCTTCTCGGCGACCCTGCTATCACCTGGTATTGCGATGTCTATGATTGTGACCTTATTTTTCTCAACCAGTGTGATGTCTGGTGTATTATGCGCCAGTATTTTGTCCGATTATTATTATTATTATTATTATTATTATAATTATTATTATTATTTATACTTTATTCATTAAACATGAAACTCAGCCAACTGAACATTCAAAAATGCATCACAAATACCATTGGTGTTAATAGTTGATACGGGTTGCTGCCAGCATCTTCGGTATCAACCAAGTACCTTCTTAAAATGTAAGATGTTTCGAGTAGCGCAGTTTTTTGCAGTTCCGCTGGTGTTATTGCAGGAAGCTGCAATTTGTTGATGTATCTTATAAAATTCTTGGACATGGTGCCAAGTGTCCCGATGACAATGGGTATCACTGTTACATGCTTCATCCATAGCTGTGTAGTTTCGATGGCCAAGTCGTGATATTTCATGATTTTTTTCTAGTTCTTTTTCTTTGACTCTGGCATCTCCAGGAACAGCGATATCAATAAACTGTACACTTTGGCTCTCTACAACCGTGATATCTGGCGTGTTGTGCTCCAAATGACGATCCGTTTGTATTCGAAAGTCCCACAAGATCTTCACCTTCTCATTTTCGATAACTTTTTCCACTTTATGTTCCCCTGACTTTCTGGATACCGGTAAATCATATTTTTTACATAATGACCAGTGGATTAATTTAGCAACTCGGTCATGTCTAGCTTTGTAATCAGTTTATGCGATTTTGCTGCATTCACATATTAAACGTGAAACAGTTTTGACTTTGTCGTTGCAAAGTCAGCAGTTTGGGTTGTCGGTGGATTTTTGTATCTTTGCTTTCTTGGCATTAGTTTGTAGTGCTTGTTCTTGAGCAGCCAGTATTAAACCTTCTGTTTCTTTCTTGATTATTATTGAATATTGAATATTATTCAATAATTGAATATGAATATTATTGTTGTTGTTATTATTATTATGTGGTTAATATTTGGTGAGATTCACAGCCTTTGGGGCTGATTGGTAGCTCAACAGCTCAAGTCCTAACCAAGGACCTAGGAGCCGAGGTGGTGCAGTGGTTAGGGTGCAGTACTGCAGGCCACTTCAGCTGAATGTTATCTGCAGTTCAGCGGTTCTAATCTCACCGGCTCAAGGTTGACTCAGCCTTCCATCCTTCTGAGGTGGGTGAAATGAGGACCCAGACTGTAGGGGCGATATGCTGACTCTGTAAACCGCTTAGAGAGGGCTGAAAGCCCTATGAAGCGGTATATAAGTCTAACTGCTATTGCTATTGCTAACTGTTAAGGTAACGTCGGAGGATATAAGCTGTTCCAATTAGGGTGTTTTTTTGTAGAATCAGAATGTTCAAGTCTGATAAATTTAAAATTTCCAAATAGCAAGGTAACCCTTTAGTTATTGCTCCAAGGGCTCCAATTACAATTGGGACAACACACAATTTCTTTTTCCATAGTCGCTCAACTTCAATTTGCAGGTCCCTGTATTTTGTGATTTTTTCTTACTGTTTATCTTCAATTCATACATCTCCAGGTATTGCAATGTCAATGAACCATACTTTTTTTTCTTTTCAACTATTGTTATGTCAGGTGTGTTGTGGGCCAAGTGCCTGTCAGTCTGAATTCTGAAGTCCCACAAGATCTTGATTTTCTCATTCTCTAAAACCTTCTGAACCTGATGGTCCCAGTGGTTTTTGCTGTACTCAGATCCAAACTTTTGGCACAATTTCCAGTGAATGATCTTAGCAACGCAGTCATGACGTTGTAGGTAGTCAGTTTGTGAAATTTTGCTGCACCCAGTGATCAAGTGGTCGACTGTCTCGTCTTTCTCATTACAGAGGCAACATTTGCTGTTGGTGGTAACATGTTGAATTTTTGCCTTCATGCAGTTTGTGGCTAAGGCTTGTTCTTGAGCTGCCAAAATAAAGTCTTCTGTTTCTTTTTTCAATGTTGTTGTTGTTGTTGTTGTTGTTCTTGTTGTTGTTGTTGTTATTATTATTATTGTACAATTGTATCACAGCGGCCAGTTGTTTCGCCGGATTTGGCATTGGTTACTAGTCGGGCCCCACCCAGGGGCCTAGGACGTCGTAACGTATTTTCGTAATATGCGTGCAGATCCAAGCAGTGCGGCTTTTTGCATTTGACTGATGGTGATTTTGTCAATTTTTAACTGTTTTAAATGTAATTCCAGTGCTTTTGGAATAGCACCCAGTGTGCCAATTACCACTGGAATTACCACTGCTGGTTTGTGCCATAGTCGTTGAATTTCGATTTTTAAGTCCTGGTATCTTGCGATTTTTTCATGTTCCTTCTCGGCGACCCTGCTATCACCTGGTATTGCGATGTCTATGATTGTGACCTTATTTTTCTCAACCAGTGTGATGTCTGGTGTATTATGCGCCAGTATTTTGTTGGTTTGTATACGGAAATCCCACAAGATCTTGACCATCTGATTTTCTGTGACTTTTTCAGGCTGATATTCCCACCAGTTTGTTGCTGTTTTAATATTATAATTTTTGCACAAATTCCAATGGATCATTTGTGCTACTGAATTGTGCCGCAATTTATAATCAGTCTGCGCGATTTTTTTACAGCAGCTGAGTATGTGATCAACAGTTTCGTCAGCTTCTTTGCAAAGTCTGCATTTGGCATCATCAGAGGATTTTTCGATTTTGGCCTTAATGGCATTTGTGCGGATAGCTTGTTCTTGCGCAGCCAGGATTAGTGACTCTGTTTCTTTCTTTAATGTACCTGTTTTTAACCATAACCAAGTTTGTTCCCTGTCCACTTTATCTTTTATTTTTTCCAGAAATTGACCATGCAGTGCTTTGTTCTGCCAACTCTCCATTCTTGATTTTATCACATCTTTTCTGTATTCTTGTTTTGTCTGTTGGGCCTTCAGTAGATTTTTGTTCTTTACTTCGATTAATAGATGTTCTTGACTTTCTTTTAAATAATCAGCCAGTGCATGTTTTTCTTCTTCAACTGTTTGCTTCACTTGTAATAATCCTCTGCCACCTGATTTTCGGGGCAGATACAGTCTATCAGTATCACCACTTGGATGTAAACTGTAGTGCATTGTCATTAGTTTTCTGGTTTTTCGGTCCAAAAGGTCCAAATCAGTTTGTGTCCAGTTAACTATGCCAGCTGTGTATCTTATAACTGGTATTGCCCAGGTATTTATGGCCTTGATTGTATTTCCACCATTCAATTTAGATTTCAAAATTTTCCTAACTCTGTTGGTGTACTCTCGCCTGACAATAGTTTTTACTTCTCCATGCTTGATGTTATCCAACTGCAGAATGCCTAAGTATTTGTAGGCTTCATTTTCTTTGCATTTAATTAGTTGGCCATTGGGCATTTCAATTCCCTCAGATGCAGTGATTTTGCCCCTTTTTATGGATACAGTGGCACATTTTTCCATGCCAAACTGCATAATTTCCATTATTATTATTATTATTATTATTATTATTATTATTATTATTATTAGTAGTAGTAGTAGTAGTAGTAGTAGTAGTAGTGTGTATAAAGTCACGACCAGACAATACACTGTTCACTAAGCACTTATGGATGTTAAAGAAAAAATATAAATAAAATTTTTATTTTTTAAAAAAGACAAAAATGTTCCAGTGTGAGAAGACAAACACATTCTAGAGCAGTGTTTCTCAACCTTGGCAACTTGAAGGAGTTGAAGTCCGGACATCTTCAAGTTGCCAAGGTTGAGAAACGCTGTTCTAGAGTGACAAGATAACACTATGGCTAGTCCATAGTGGGCCCAGAATTTCCATTGCTAAGCAAGACAGTTGCTAAATGAGCTTTGCCCCATTTTATGACCTTCCTTGCCACAGTTGTTAAGCAGAAGCAGTCTGCAGTACCACACGCTAACCACTGCGCCACCGTGGCTCATACCAAATACCAAACTTTGGCCTCTTTGGAAGATGCCTGATTTTTTAAAAAGAATTTTTTGGACTTTTTTATTTTACTTCTTTGGAATTAGGGTGAGGTTGCCAGCTGAACGGGAGTGAAGAACGTATAAAGATTTGGTTATGGTTCATTGCCAATCAAAAATTCAACAGCATCTGCAGAATTTGACTTTTCTACGCAGAATTTTCACTGTAAGTTTTTTTGCAGTCTGTGCCCTCCTCCGGCTGGGCATACATCGCAGCTGGGTTCGCTCAGCTATCTGAGATATATGCTCAACTATCTGAGATAGCAAAATGCCACTACTTGTGTTCCGATAAGACCACGATCATCGTAGAACATTGGAAGGTACCCCAAAGATCATCTATTCCAGCCAGGTGCAGGACTTTGACAATTGAGCCAAATTGCTTAATTGTTGGGGTTGGTTCACTTAGCTTGCTAAAAAATAAAAACCAACAACCTCAAGTTGTGTGCTGTGCGATCTAAAAACATGTGACCATGCAATGCAAGATGGAAAATGCTGTCGGCATAGATCACATTAGCCCCATCATTTGGAACTGGAGTCCAGTTTTTAGCTGAATTTGCTTTCTTGCACAGTCTTCTGTCTCTAGCGAGAGCGTTGCACACCTAGGTGTTTTGGGGCACTTTTCTGCTTTTGGGTCCCACCCATGGAGTCCTTCGCTGAGTCACCAGCATTGGCAGAGTTGCAGAGCGGTTTTGGGGCACGGGCAGGGCAGGCGTGGCACTCCCGATTCCCTCCGCCCCTCCCTCTTTTCCTTTGAGGGCAAGGGCCCCAAACGTGTAGGGAGAGGTTGCGGCGAGAGGGGTGGGGTGAGCGCGTTGCAGAATCCGTGCCATGTGCAACTTGGCTGGCCTTGCCCGCTTGTCTCTCCCTCCTTTCCTATCAACTCTGGGCATTGGCAAAATAGAGCCTGGGACCCCTATAGCTTCCTTTTTCTCCGCATGTTTTGCAAAACTTGGATTTGAAGACTGCTCTGGAAGTTCCTGGTCGGGACATTTGATTGACTTTGCTGGTGCCGCCCTTGGGGGGTTCATGTTGGCAGAAAGGCTGGTGGGGCGTATGACAGGAGCAAATCTGGGTGAAGAGAGGCTACCTTGGGCTTGTTTGGAGAGCCCGGAGGCAGCGGCGCAGAGTGGGTGGGGCTGTTTTTCCTCCTCAGGATGTTGCTTTGTTCTTTCAGCTTTCTCAAGTCCATACTAGCCCTCTCTGGAAGCTGTGAGAAACGAGGCTGATGGTTTGTTAGTGCTTGGAGCAGACCCCAAGTACTCCTCAAAAGTATCTTGGGAATCCCAGCCCTGCAGTACTGGTGGTCCCCAAATTACAACTGAGCATTTAGTGACTGTTCAACATTACATTGGCACTAGAACAGTGTTTCTCAACCTTGGTGACTTTAAGTCCTGTGGACTTCAACTCCCAGAATCCCCCAGCCGGCGCAGCTGGCTGGGGGATTCTGGGAGTTGAAGTCCACAGGACTTAAAGTCGCCAAGGTTGAGAAACACTGCACTAGAAAAAGTGACATGGCCATTTTTGACCAGTGGTGAAATTCAATTTTTTTTACTACGGTTCTGTGGCCATGGCTTGGTGGGCATGGTGTGGCTTGGTGGGTGTGGCAGGGGAAGGATACTGCAAAATCTCCATTCCCACCCCACTCTGGGGCCAGCCAGAGGTGGCATTTGCCGGTCCTCCGAACTACTCAAAATTTACACTAACGGTTCTCCGGAACCTGCTGGATTTCACCTCTGCTTATGATCGTTGCAGCATCCCCATAGTCATATGATCAAAATGACCCTCTTATCAAGTCCTTTCCAGTTAGAGTTCAGGAAAATGGATATAAAGTGATATGGAGGTGGTACCCTAACCCTAACACCACGTCAATTAAATCAAATAGATGATAAATATACAAATATTGGTTGGGGGTGCAAGAAAGAGGTTGGAACATATAAACATATGTGGTGGGAAAGTCCTTTCCAAGACTCTGGAATAGGCAAATGTTATTGTTTTGAGGGTGTTAGAGGTATCGTCCCGGGATGTAAGCTGTTCCATGTAAAGCTGTCTTTTGCAATTGACAGTTGGGGATTTTTTTCAATGTTCAAGCATCAGCTCAAGAACAACATATTCTCTCTCCCTCTTTTTCTGCCTGTATTCTCATGCTAGATGTTTGCCATCGAGTTTTGCATAGTGGTTACCTCTTCGGCGTGGAAAAATTATTTTCCCTCCTTGCATGATTCCCCAATCTCTGAGTTTTGTTGTTGTCTGCCTGGCGTTCTCTCCCCCAAGTGGTAGGAAGGGCAGTTGAGCATATAGTAGGCATGCAGAAGGATCATCACACATCACCCCGTTTGCTCTGCGCCGTCTGGGATGGCGTCTAGCAGAAATTCATCCTCTCTGCAGCTTGCAGGTTGGGAAAAGCCTGACACAGCAGATGGAGGTTTCTCGGAGACCCAGCATGTGGCTGTGGTTTTTTCTCCCTCCCGATGTGTCATTCCCCACGAGGACGGATGAAAAGCCAGATACCGTCCCGCTCCGAGCCCTTGCGGGAAGACAGTGGACCTGATAGGGTGGCCCAGTTCCAGCGCTTCTCCAGCTCCAGATCTGCCTGTGGCATTTTCATTATGAGATGCTGCTTTTAAGGAACAAGCAGAAAAAGCCAGCAGGAGTCTGAGCATCAGCAGTAGCTTGAGATAATTCACAGAGTTGGAAGGAACCTTGAAGATCATCTAGTCCAATCCCCCACCCACCCAAGCAGGAGACTCTACAGCAGTGATGGTGAACCTTTTTGGCACTGAGTGCCCAAATCGGAACGTGCGTGGATGTGCACGTGCCCGAGAACCAGAAACACGAAGAGCAGCTGGCCTGTGCACATGCGCACGTCGGCCAGTTAGACTTCGGGTATCCGGCACGCACATGTGTGCCAGCCCGTTGGTCTTTGCACATGGTGGAGCACTGGAAACCCGAAAACCAGCTGGCCAGCGCACACGTGCCTGTTTTTGGAGCCGTTCTGGGGGTTGTTTTCAGACCATTTTTTGCTTGAAAAACGGCCGAAAAACAACCTGTTTTTTTGACATTTTTGGCCATTTTCAGGCTGTTTTCCGGTGCTCTGACGCCCACGAAAACCAGAAGAGCAGCTGGCAACGGCGTGCATGCCTACACAGAGGGCTCTGCGTGCCACCTGTGGGATGAAGCTCCCACAACTTCCGAAGGCAACTTCTGTTCCATTGATTGATTATTCTCACTGTCAGGAAATATCTCCTTAGTTCTAGGTTGAATCTCTCCTTGATCAGTTTCCATCCATTGTTCCTTGTCTGGCCTTTGGTGCTTTGGGAAATAGCTTGACCCCCTCCCCTCTATGGTAGCCCCTCAAATATTGGAAAATTGTATCCTGTCTCCCGTGGTCCTTCTCTTCACTAGACCAGCCTGCAACTCTTCTTCATATGTTTTAGCCTCCAGTCCCCTCATCATCTTGGTTGCTCTTCTCTTCGTTGCCCCAGTCTGGGATGTTTGGAAGGAAGGATGGGAGGGAGAAAACAAGAGGTTCTTCTCACAAGATGGATGAGGTTCCTCCTATCTTACCAGACAATCTTCAGAGAGCAAAGCCAGGAAACTCTTTAGCGTCCCTGTGGCCAGGATCAAAGATCGAGTGCTATGGACAATGTAGAGAGGTTAGACCAGGGGTGAAATTCAACAGGTTCTGACAGATTCTGGAGAACCAATAGCAGACATTTTGAGTAGTTTGGAGAACCGGCAAATGCCACCTCTGGCTGGCCCCAGAGTGGGGTGGGAATGGAGATTTTGCAGTATCCTTCCCCTGCCACGCCCACCAAGCCACGCCCACAGAACCGGTAGTAAAAAAAATTTGAATTTCACCACTGGGTTAGACTCCAAACCAGCCCCTCCTGTCTTCCTAAGCAAGCCATATTTCTTGCTAGGAGCAGCATTTGCTAGAATGTTTTCTTGACTCCTTGTATGTGTATGTGGTGGCCTGGTGTGACCCTTCAGAGATCCAGAAATGGGAGAAGGCTTTCGACTAAGTTGGCTCCTTGTGCCAAAACACCCCATGGCGACCGGCTATTAGTCTGAATGGACGACGTCCTCTTAAATTCCTTAAATGGTGCCTTGGCTCTCTTGGGTTCCATTCTGTTTTGCCCAGAAAAAATGCTGGTCTCGCCCCTTCCCGTTTTCCCTGCTTCTGTAGCTTCTGGTAGCATACAGAGAGACTTAATTTGTTAATCAATGAGCTAGGAACACAAAGCAGGTTGGAGGTTAATCTCCCCTGGGTTGATGAGGCTTCCCTGGGAGACGGATCAAGTGAGGAAAGCTGGCTTGCTGGGTAAACTCTCTCCTGGAACACCGCGGCCGTCATAAACACAAGTCAGTTGACAAACGGCTCTGATTTGATCACGTGACCCTGGGGAGGCTGCAACGGTTGTGTGAAAAAATGGTCATGTCGTTGCCATGGTAACTTTGAATGGTCAGTAAATGAATGGTTGTAACTCAAGGACTACCTGTACTTGGTTGCACTCGCTTCCACTGCATCTCCCTACAGTTAGATTCAAATCTGGTCTGTGCTGAATTTGGGGAAAGAATACGCCCAAGATCTCACCTCCCTCCTTCCCATGCAACGGACTTTCTCCTCTAGATGGCTTTGGACTTTTCTGCTCCTTGGGTGTGTACCGTATTTTTCAGAGTATAAGACACATCTTTTCCCCCCCCAAAAAAGAGGGTGAAAATCTGGGTGAATCTTATACACTGAATACAGCATTTTTGGCCTCTCAAAACCCTACCCCCTTCAAAAAAATGGACGTACATAGCCTTTAGGAGGCTTGTAGAGTGCTCCTGGGGGCTGAGGGGGGGGGGCAAACACAAGCAAAAAAGGGGCCATTTTTTGCTCTTTTTTGCCCCCCCCCCAACCCCAGGAGCACCCTACAAGCCTCCTAAAGGCTATGCATGCCCTTTTTTTGGCAAAAAAAAGACCATTTTTGCTCATCCCCCCCCCCCCAGCCCCCAGAAGTACTTTGCAGGCCTCTCAAACTCTCTGCATGCCCCATTTTTCACAAAAAAACCCCAAAGCGTGCAGAGGGTTTGGGAGCCCTGCAGAGTGCAAAAACTTTTTTAAAAAAAATATACCTCTTCAAAATCTTGCTGTACCTTATACTTTGAAAAATACGGTGTATTCCATGTTAACAATTGCACACTGGAAGGGCAGGAAGGCTTTCCCACTTTTCTAGAGATTCACTCACATCAGGCAGAACCTTGAAAACGAATGTTGATGTTGCACTGTTGCATGTTTATTTTTTCCTTCTTCTGTTCCTTCATGAACTTGAAACATCATTCTATAGCAGGGGTGTCAAACTCAAGGCCCGGGGGGCTTACATCTGGCCCGCAGGCCACCCTAGAAATAGTGAAGGGCCGGCTGTCGGTACCGTCCCGAGCTCCATTTTTGCTAGAAAAGGGTTGCAGGAGGTCATTGTTGCCGGAAATGGACCTCCGGAGCCCATTTTCACTGGCAGATCGCTCGGGCTGCCATCACGTCCTTTCTTGACCCTCTGCGCATGGGCGGAAGGTGCTGTGTATGCACACGCTCACATTGCTACCAAATTGGTAGCAAAGGTAAGTTGATTTCACCCCTGTGTCCATCCAAAGGACAGGTCAGGCCTGATTTCCTGCACAGGCTAACACCGCCGCTTTGCAAAAATGGTGCTTGCAGACAGTTGTGGTTAAGAACTAGAAAGGGGGCAAGGAAAAGAGCAATCTTAGGAGATTTTTTTCCCCCTCCTAAGATTGGTTTCCCCTCCCCGGAGCTGGTTTGGCAGCCCCGTCTTTGCCCTGGGCCTCTGTTGCATAAGCAGACTTTGTTATCCTTTTCTTTTGATTCAAAAAGGAAAACGTCGCGAATCCTTATCTGAAGAGGTCATGAGGACCTGCACAAATGCAAAGCAAAAACCCCTTGGAACTGAAATGAACTCCATGGCGGCTCCATGGCGGCTCTGTGCACAATATTTAGACAGTTTCTGATAATGAAGAGCTCCAGAGAGGCACATTGCACAGGGAATATCCATTATAGGGTGGTGGATATATTTGGATTTGGGTGAGAGTGCATTGGGCACCCTCACAAAAGGAAGATGTGTGCGAAAAGACTAATATTTCTAACACCATTTGCTAGAGCACAAGGGTCTCCTCAGGGCTGCGTCCTAAGTCCACTCTGGTTCACCCTGTTGAACCCAGGACTGTTGTGCAAGGTTTGTCGCCAACATTATTGTGAAGTATGCGGACGATACAACAGTGTAAAGGTAAAGGTTCCCTTTGCAAATATGTGCTCGTCATTCCCGACTCTAGGGGGCTGTGCTCATCTCCATTATAAAGCTGAAGACGTCTTCGTGGTCATGTGGCCAGCATGACTAAACACTGAAGGCGCATGGAACGCTGTTACCTTCCCACCAAAGGTGCTCCCTATTTTTCTACTTTGCATTTTTTAACGTGCTTTCAAACTGCTAGGTTGGCAGAAGCTGGGACAAGTAACTGGAGCTCACCCCATTAGGCGGCGCTAGGGATTCGAACCGCCGACCTGCCGACCATTCGGATCAACAAGCTAAGTTTCGCTTCTCATCCAAGAAGCTTCTTCAGCTCCGATTGGATGGTGGGGAATGGAAGGATTTATCTTCCTTGCAGAAAGCGGGTCATTTGCAACCTTTTAGAGGATTGTTGACCGGTTGTCTGCAAGGACTATAAATCCTTCCATTTCCCCACCCTCCTGTCAGAGCTGAAGAAGCTTCTTGGATGAGAAGCAAAATGTCTTCAAAGAAAAAACAAGAAAGTCCAGTTGCCTCCTGAAAAAGTACCTTTGGGACAACTGTGATGTGGATGACTGAGAATCTCTACAGTCATTTGGTGAATTGGTGTAATAAAAATAACCACGTTTTAAATGTAGGAAAAACTAAAGAGATCTTTGTCGCTTTCACAAAAGGCAGGCACAGTCACACACCTCTGTGAATTAATGATTCACCTGTGGAGGTGGCTAGCAGCATCAAAGTTTCTGGGTGTGCAACTAATGGCTAGGTTGGCTTAGTCGCTCAACAGCAAGACACTTAGTGAAGTGGGCACAACAGCGGTTGCATTTTCTGCGTCACGTGACAAAAGTACATCTTCCTCCCTCTGTCCTTACCACTTTCTATACAGGGGATCCTGTCATATAGCACTACTGTCTGGTTTAGAAGCATTTCTGCTTCAAACTGAAAGGCGATGCAGAGAGTGGTGAGGACGGCAAAAAAGATTATTGCCAGTTCACTTCCTTCTATCCAGGATATGGCATATAAGCGATGTTTGACCAGGGTCTGCACAATTGTCTGGGATGCTACACATCCTCTTCCCTTGTCATCTTCTGGGAGGGGACTTTGTGGTACTTGGAACATCCAGATTTGGTCACACTTGTGTTCCATACAGTATCAACCTTGTGAACTCTCAAACTTCTTTCTGCTATGTATTCAAGATGGACAGTGATGGAAGGATGGATGGATGGATGGATGGATGGATATAGATAGATGGATGGATGGATGGATGGATGGATGGATGATAGGTAGGTAGGTAGGTAGATATAGATGATTGATAGATGAAAGAGAGAGGGGAGGTAGGTATATAGGTAGATGATAAATGATGGATGGATGGATGGATGGATGATAGATAGATGGATGTATATAGCACATATGTATCTGTGTTATGTACGTGTATGGGTAGATATATACTTTCTCTTGAGAGCAGGCAACAATTTCATTTTTAATGTGTGCCAGTGTGCTCACAGTAAAAAAATTACAATAAACATTATCTTGTCTTAAAATGTCCATCACCAGAGGTTTGCCAATTCATAGACAGAATATCACGATGGGCCCAGCTAAACATTCCCTACTCACTTACCCTAAGGAAAACTAGAATGGCTGTCCTTGCCACTTTTCCTTTGTTCCATGCAGGAAGAACCTAATTTCACATGTAAGTGAGGTAAAGGTAAAGGAGTCCTTGTGGATTTTACTTCACTAGTCATTGCATACAATAGGGAACAGCACTGTCCGAAGACATTTCTGTGGTCATGTGGCCAGCATGACATCACGGAGGTCTATTACCTTCTCACCAAAGTGGTACCTATTTATCTACTTGCATTTGCATTCTTTCAAACAGCTAAGTTGGCAAGAGCTGGAGCAGGGTGTCAAATTCAAGGCCCTGGGCCGGATCTGGCCTGCAGGGTGCTTAGATCTGGTCCACGGGGCCGCCCTGGATAAAGCGAAGGACTGGCCTGGGGTGCCTCTGCCAGTCCTCCCAGGCTCCATTTTCACAGGCAGAGGGCTGCAGGACATTGAGCTCCCCACGCCTACCCTGCCCACACCCACCTCGGGCCCCCAAGGGCAAACACAACCCTGATGTGACCCTCAATGAAATTGAGTTTGACACCCCTGAGCTGGAGGGGAGGACGGGAGCTCACCCCATCACATGGCATTTGGGTCTCGAATTAGGGCAGCTTGCTTTACAGCCAACAAGCCCACCACCCTACCCACTGAGCCACCACGCCGCCTAACTTCACAGGTGGGAATCATGAAAACCAATCGATCGCCCCAGCTGCTGCCTTTCAGGCTCCACGCCAGCCCCAGCGGTAAATCTTAACTCTCCAGACAGTAATAAGCCCATATCCATTCCAGGATCTTCCTTTCCGTACTGCATGGTTAGATGAATCTCTTCCTGGCAAGCTAGAACAAAGCCAGATCACCAGAGAGCCACCTGCCTGCTGCATTGCAGAGGGATCAGGCAGGGAGATCCCAACTCCTGGTGTTGGCAACCCCTCTCAATCTGACTTAAGGATGGAATGGGTGCAAAAAGGCAGCACGATTTGACATACAGGTGATCCACCACTTACAAAAGTTCATTGAGCAATCGCTTTTAGAACAACTTTATTGTCACTTTGAAGGTACGCTACCCGGCCTAGATTAAAATCGGTGGTGGGATTAAAATCAATTAACAACCGGTTCTCTGCCCTAATAACTGGTTGGGTAGGCATGTCCATGGTAGGAATGGCCAGGGGTGTGACAGGGAGCAAAAACGGGCTATGGGGTGTGTGTGCACACACATCCATGCCCCATTTTTGGCCTAGTAGCAACAGCAATAGCAGTTAGACTTATATACTGCTTCATAGGGCTTTCAGCCCTCTCTAAGCGGTTTACAGAGTCAGCATATTGCCCCCAACAACAATCTGGGTCCTCATTTTACCCACCTCGGAAGGATGGAAGGCTGAGTCAACCCTGAGCCGGTGAGATTTGAACCGCCGAACTGCCGAACTAGCAGTCAACTAAAGTAGCCTGCAGTACTGCACTCTAACCACTGCGCCACCTCGGCTCCTGTAGGCCTCCTGGTCAGCCGATCGTCACCGAACCGGATGCAAACTTAACATATGATTCACCCGAACCGGCTGAATCCCACCCCTGATTAAAATGAAATATATACATTGCATATAGCTCTCCCAGGGCCTCCACCTCTGATATAAACACAAACATAAACAGGACAAGATAAATAAATACAAAATTATGCATTGGAAAAGGGGACTTATCACCGTTTTTCACACTTACGCCGGTGGTAGCAATGCCTTGGTCACATGATAAAAATTCAAAACACCTGGAAACTGATTTCTATTTATGACGGCGGCAGTGTCCTGAAGGGGGTGTGTGTCCTATGATCCCCTTTTGCGACCTTCTAACAAGCAAAGTCAATAGGGAAGCCAGATTCACTTAACAACTGCCAGAGGTGGGTTGCTGCCAGTTTGGCCCTGATCAGGCGAACCGGTAGTAGCGGCGGTAGGAGGCTTCGCCCACCTGCCCAGATGCTTCTGTGCATGCACAGAATTGCTGTGCAGTAGCAACCTACCTCTGACAAGCACGTTATTCACTTAACCCAGTGTTTCTCAACCTTGTCAACTTGAAGATGTCTGGACTTCAAGTCCCAGAATTCCCCAGCCAGCGAATGCGAATGCTGGCTTGGGAATTCTGGGACTTGAAGTCCAGACATTTTCAAGTTGACAAGGTTGAGAAACACTGACTTAACCACTACAGTAGTTCGCTTAACAATTGTGGCAAGGAAGGTCGTAAAATAGGAGAAAATGCACCACCAATGTCTCGCATAGCAACAGAAATTCTGTGGTCATAAATTGAGGTCTAACTGTATTTAAAATGACTTATTCAAGGGTTACTGGGGCAATTCAATCATATTATTTTTTCCCCCCATTTCTCAATTCAATGGATGTTTAGCTCTCCTTTTGTTGGCCTTTGGCAGAGCACTCATCTGTGTCGACAACAAGTTGAGAGTTCCCGGTTCCTCCTCCATGGCACTGCAAGTAGTCCTCGACGTATGACCACAGTGGAGCCCAAACGTTAAGTGAGACAGCCGTTAAGTGAGCTTGGCCTCATTTTGCAATCTTTCCTATCAACAGCTATTAGGCGACTCGCTGCAGTTAAGTCAGCAGCAGTTGCTACGTGAGTTTTGCCCCATTTTTACGAGCTTTCTTGCCACCGTTGTTAAGTGAATCACTGCCGTTGATAATTTAACAACCTGGTTGTTAAGCGAATCTGGTTTTCCCTTCAACTTTGGTCGCAAAAGGGGGTCATGTGACCATGGAACACCGCAACTGTCTTAAATATGAGCTAGTTGCCAACTGTCTGAATTATGCCCATGGGTTGCAGCAACTGTCATAAGTATGGAAACAGTCGTAAGTCCCTTTTGTTCAGTGCCGTCGGAACCTTGAATGGTCACTAAACAAATTATTGCAAGTCAAATCACCCATATTATCTCATCCCACCTTTTCTTCCTCCTGCTGCTTTCTTCTTCTTAGCGATTTTATTTTATTTCCATGTTTTCAGTTTTTTTAAGCTGCATTTCCTTTAAAAAGAACTAAATTCACAGCTGTGTGTTCCAACATCGGTTGATCTCTGCCCAATTTTAAGTCCCTGGCGACATTTAAAATAATGGAGAAGAGATTGTTCCTACAGCATTGTCTTCTTCTGCCCCCGTTTTATATTCCTCGACACAAATGCCGTTGTTTATATTCTCCGAAGCTTGCAAAGTTACCGTTTTTAAAGTTTCCTATTTCAAGCACGTCATTGTATGAAAGGTTGCCATCCCTTGAGTTGAAAGCTCTAGGCTGTTGGAATAAAAAAGCAATTCACTCCCACTGAAATCGGAGACATTTAAGGAGATTTTTGTAAGCCAAGGTTGTTGTTTTTTAAAGTATTGTATTATTTTTGAAGACGCAAATGGGAGAGCCCTCTTGAGAAAGGGAATAAAATGCTTTGTCTCGGCATCCCCTTCAGATGAAAATAAATAAATAAATAAATTCACAGCACCCTAACTGCAGAAAGTACTTTGCTGTTTTCTGCAGGAACATCTACCGTGTGTCCCCGAAAATAAGACAGGGTCCTATTTTCTTTTGACACCCCTTCCCCGAAATAAGCACTTGGCCTTATTTTTGGGGAGGTCTTATTATTTTTGAGGTGCAGGAGGCAGCGAGCATGGTCAGCTCATGGCTCCTGGTGTGTTGCAATATTTGGGGGGAGATCTTATTTTTGGGGTAGGACTTATTTTAGTGCATGCACTCAAAAGCCCGATTGGGCTTTTTATCCGGGGAAGTCTTATTTTCAGGGAAGCAGGGTAGAATCCAGCACAGTGGTTTTCTAGAGGGGCATTATCTTTGCTGCTGCAAAATATGACTCTTTGCAGATAGCCTTGTCTATTCCATTAATTTGGTTTCTCCTGCTGGAGAAGAAGCATGCTGGAGGACTGGAACACAGAGCCAAGAATCTTTGGCGGGGCGAATTAAAAACAACAAAAACAAGATTCATGTAGAAGCCTGTCTTGTTTAGAAAGGCCACAAGACAAGGGTGTGGAGAGGCTTGTCCTGGAAAACATGTCCTTCACCTCCACCCTCCATGTCATCCAGAAAAGTCACAGGAAAACTAAGAAGGAATAGTTGCATGTGCTAGTTTCAATATCAAAACCAGAATTGCTATTTAAAATGCGAATCTCCACTTCTAAACTCATACATTCATCTTAAATGTTAAGGTAAAGGTTCCTATTGCACATATGTGCTAGTCGGTATGTACTGACTCTAGGGGGCGGTGCTCATCTCTAATACCACTCTATAAAGCCTTAGTAAGACCACACCTAGAATACTGCATCCAGTTTTGGTCACAGGTTGCTGTAACTGGGCATGGCTATTCTAGTGAAGAGAAGTACCAAGGCAGACATGATATTTGAGGGGCTGTCACAGAGAGGTGGAAGGGGGTCAAGCTATTTTCCAAAGTCTTAAAGCCTTAGTAAGACCACACCTAGAATACTACATCCAGTTTTGGTCACCACACTCTAAAAAAGATGTTGAGACTCTAGAAAAAGTGCAGAGGAGAGCAACCAGGATGATTAGGGGACTGGAGGCTAAAACGTACGATGAACAGTTGCAGGAACTGGGCATGGCTGGTCTAGTGAAGAGAAGGACTAGGGGAGATATGATAGCAGCCTTCCAATATTTGAGGGGTTGCCACAGAGAGGAGGAGGTCAAGCTATTTTCCAACGCACCTGAAAGCCAGACAAGGAATAATGGATGGAAACTGAACAAGGAGAGATTCAACCTAAAAATAAGGAGAAACTTTCTGACAGTGAGAATAATCAACCCATGGAATAGAAGTTGCCTTCAGATGTTGTGGGAGCTTCATCACTGGAGGCTTTCAAGAGATTGGACTGCCATCTGTCAGAAATGGTGTAGAGTCTCCTGCTCAGGCGGGGGTGGGTGGGTTGGACTAGATGACCTTCCAACAATGTTAATCTGTTTACAAAAGACCACTTTCTCAAGGTTGTCCACCTTTCCTTTGCAGAACTGAAAGAAGGGACCAAATGTTTCTCCATGGCAGGTGTGTCCAACTATACAACGCTGACCTTGGCTGACCGCAAAGGGCTACTCTACGTTGGAGCCCGTGAAGCCATCTTTGCTTTAAGCATCAGCTCCATGGAGATGGAGGAAGCGGTAAGTAGAAGAATGAATGGGTTTGGACTCTGGACCTCCTACTTTCCAGTCTGGGGCTTCTGTTTCAGGCAGTGGGTCGTCTAAGGCAGCGATCACCAACCGGTGGCCCGTGAGAAAATTTTGGTGGTCCACAGAAAAATTATTTGCCTTTTTTAGATTGCACTAAATCAGGGGTCCTCAAACTGCGGCCCCTGGGACAAATACATGCAATGAATGCTTGTGAGTCTCCCCCTTTGGGGTCTTTTTATGTGGGTTAGAGGGGGGCAGAAATTCCAACTCAGGGTCTGCTTTGGCCTCCTGGTGGGGGGCTTTGGGCAAAAGCTGGAGGGAAGTGCTGCTAGTGGCAGAGGGCCTCATTCCAGTGGGACTGCATCATGGCCTGGAACTGGCTGACCATCTCAGCCTGCTGAGCCTCCAGGCACCGGCACCTGGCCTTGCACTCCCACAGGTCTTCCCTCTGCTTGGAAAGCCTATGCTCCTAGTCCTCAGTGAGATGTTTCTGCTGAGCCTCCTTCTCGGTCAGATCCAATTTGAACTGAGCTCTTTTGCCAACTCTTTCTCATGATGGCTACTTAGCTGCAACAACTGCTTCCAGAGTCGTTCCAGACTCTAGGGGGCGGTGTTCATCTCCATTTCAAAGCCAAAGAGCCAGCGCTATCCAAAGACATCTCATGATCATGTAGGCCGGCATGAATAAATGCCAAAGGCGCACAGAACGCTCTTACCTTCCCACCAAAGGTGGTTCTTATTTTTCTACTTGCATTTTGATGTGCTTTCGAACTGCTAAGTTGGCAGAAGCTGGGACAAGTAATGGGAGCTCCCTCTGTTACGCGGCGCTAGGGATTCGAACCGCCAAAGTGCTGACTTTTCTGATTGACAAGCTCTGCGTCTGAGCCACTGCGTCCCATTTTTCCAGTAGAATGCCCAATAAAAAATATCTCTGGTTTCAAGTTTATGTGCAGCTTTGAAATTCCGTTTAGTTCTGACTATTGTAGCATTCCAAACATTGGAACTGGGTCCCTTAAAGAATAAGCATCCGCATTTAATCCCATGTGCTGGTTTTTGCCTATTTTAATTTTTTTTTGGGGGGGGGGAAGGCCTGATGTGTTTCAAACCTACCAATTTCCTTGGTTTATGGGTTCGGTGCCTTTGTACGCCGCCTACCAAATGCTTCCCTCTACAAGCCAAGGTAAAGATATACGAGAGACAGGTGGATTTAGACTTGTGAGGGATGATCCTGCATCCCTGCTCACTGTTTTTAATTCCTGGTTAAATAAATAGGATCTGCCTGTCGCTGTGGTCCTTAATGGAAGGGCAGTTCCCCTTTGGGGTTTATGGGCACTAAATCAGCCTTCCTTCCCATCAACGCTGGCAGCACGGCCCAAGGTTGGTGAGACAGGTTGGGGTGTAGCTTTCAAATGCTGTTGCTCAGAGGGTAATTAAAGAGGAATAATTGTTCTTTTCAGATACTTTGGGAGGCTCCGGCAGAGAGGAAGGCAGAATGCATCCAAAAAGGCAGAAGTAATCAGGTAAGCACTTTCTGAAAATTCCACATTCTGTCTTTTCCTTCTGTAGAATTCCCTTAACAATAGAAGATTGAAAAACGGAGTTGGAAGGGACCTTGGGGGTCACCAACTGGTGGTCCGCAGAAAACTTATTTGCCTTTTTTATATTGCACTAAATCAGGGCTCCTCAAACTACGGCCCCTGGGACAGGTACGTGCAGTGAACGCTTGTGGTGCTGCAGAGAGTCTGCACACCTAGCACTGATGAGGTTACCTAGTTGGGTAATGAAACATCTGCAAGAAAACAATCAAACCCAGAGAACACCAAACACCATTCAACTCTCAGCTACAAATATTCTCTTCTATTAGGGCAGTGTTTCTCAACCTTGGCTACTTGAAGATGTCTGGACTTCAACTCCCAGAATTCCCCAGCCAGCGAATGCTGGCTGGGGAATTCTGGGAGTTGAAGTCCAGACATCTTCAAGTGGCCAAGGTTGAGAAACACTGTATTAGGGTCTGTTCAAAGCCATGCATGCTGCATATTTAAAAAACTACAAAGCAAGTCTTCTCTAAGCGGTTTATAGAGTCAGCATAATTGCCCCCAACAATCTGGGTCCTCATTTGACCCACCTCGGAAGGCTGGAAGGCTGAGTCAACTTTGAGCCTGGGGAAATTCGAACTGCCAAATTGCAGGCAGCCGGCAGGCAGCAGAAGCAGCCAGCAGTACCGCACTCTCACCACTGCGCCACCGCGGCTCAGACTATGAGGCTGGTTCTCCACTCTCCAAGTTGATAGGAGCTTCATCAACGCCAGCATTGCACATTTGATAGCTCCCTTTCCACCCAAGGTTGCAGTTTGCAGCACTTAAAAAGGCCCTTATTAGGTTGTTCGGTACTACACATAGTGGCTGGGGAACCTTTCCGTGGCAGTGTAGCTTCCCTGTAGTTGGCCAACAAGGCTCTGAGATGGCCTAGATGATTAAAGACTTCAAATATTTGGATGGCGAGCTTTCTAGTCAATTCAGCTACATCCATGGTCTCACAGGGAAATCATGTTCCAGATCTGTTTATAATTATATGTGTTAACCCCTTTCGGTGATGTATTCATTCTGTGGATAATTCTTTTCACCCTGAGAGTACCTTTTGAGAAGCAGAACGATGCTGGCTGCTGCTAAAGGACAGGAAAAATGCAGGTAGTCCTTAACTTACAACAGTTCATTTAGTGACCGACTTTACGATGGCACTGAAAATAGTGACTTTTGACCATTTTTCACACTTGGGACCGTTGCAACTTCCTTGCGCTCATCATCTTCTTTTAATGACCCCATAATGCCTTGTGGGTTGGAGTCTGGGCAACTAAATGGAGCTGAGTGTTTTACTGGCCGGATGCCCTTCCCTGTTGCCAATGTGGAGTTTTATTCAGCAGATATAATCTCATTGTGCCCAGAGAGAGAAATATCTGCCTCTACCTAGGATAAAACTCCTGATTGTGAGGTGAGAGCTCCACCCTTAAGCCACCGCACCACTCATGCAACATCCCCACGGTCACGTGATCAAAATTGGGATGCTTGGCAGCTGGCTCATATTTACGACGGTTGCAGTGTCCCAGGGAGTTTCGTGATCCCCTTTTGTGACTCCCTGGCTGACAAAGTCAGTGGGGAAGCCAGATTCGCTTAGCAACCACGTTACTAACTTAACCACTGCAGTGATTCACTTAACAACTAGTGGCAAGAAAGGTTGTAAAATGGGACAAAATTAGGGACAACGTTTGTCTCGCTTAGCAACAAAAAATGTGGAACCCATCGTGGTCGTACGTAGCTACCCCTGACCTAAGGGCGACAAAGACACCCCCAAAATTACGCCTCTGGACACCGTCAGTGTCGCATTCTTTTGTTTTTCATCTTTTTCGCTTCTCATTTAATATTATTCTGGAAAGTCTTGGAGTTGGGAGCACTTACTTTCATCAAATCATGTATATTTAATATCAATTTAAATAGCCCAGAGTAATTTCTTCATTAATCAGAAGTAACTTTCATTAAAAATAGATGGGAAGATCCCAAGTGGATTCATCCTTCCCCATTAGATACAGTGAATTATGCTAGGTAGGCTGTAGGGTGCCAGATGGAGAAAGCTCGTTCCCAATGGTCCTTGACTTACGACCAGGGGTGGGATTGAAAAAAAAAAGCAATTCCTGGTTCCTGGGTGGGCATGGCCTTGTCAACTTCCTGCACCACAGTGGTGCAGGAAGTGCAGAGGCTCTGGGAGGGCGAAAACGGCCTCCCCCCAGCTCCGGAGGCTGGAAACAGACCCGTTTCCGGACTTCCGGTACTTCCGGTAGGCCAATTTTTCGGGGGGGGCCCCCGAGCCTCCACACGGGCCCTGCACTCACGTTGAATGATGAATGGGCCACATAGAGACTCCTGGGAGGGGAAGAGCAGGGTGGACAAGGCCAGCCGTTCCTTGTAACTACCGGTTCGGCAAACCAGATTAAAATTAACATCCAGTTCTCCCGAACCGGTGCAAAATGGGTGAATCCCACTGCTGCTTACGACCACAATTGGATCCCGAATTTCTGTAAATAACCAAGGGGGTTGTTAACTGAGTTGTGCCCCATTTTGTGATTTTCTCTCTCTTCTTTTTTTGCCCCAGCTGCTAAGTAAATCCCTGCAGTTGTTAAGTAAATCATGCGGTCGTTAAGCAAATCCTATTTCCCCCGCTCGCTTTGTTTCTCAGAAGCCAGCATTCACAGGACTCTGGTAAATGCCAAGCTCCAAATTTTGATCACATGACCAAGGCGTGCCCTGCTGGTTATAAGGGCAAGGATGAGTTGAAAGTTGTAACTTCAAATAGTCAATAAAACGAATTGGTGTTAAGTCAAGGCTAGCTGTATATGCCATTTGAATGGGAGTTCAGAATTCTGATTTAGATTTGTTCGTCCAAAATAAGGTAGGGTTTTGAGCCAAGGAAACCCTGAATTTGAGGGAGCTCCTACAAAGATGAGGGGGGTCAAACCATTTTCCAAAGCACCAAAAGGCAAGACGAGAAACAATGGATGGAAACTGACCAAGGAGAAAGAAGCAACCTAAAGCTTAAAGTATAGGTTAGAACAGAATAACAGAGTTGGAAGGGACCTTGGAGGTCTTCTAGTCCAACCCCCTGCCTAGGCAGGAAACCCTACACCACTTCAGACAAATGGTTATCCAACATCTTCTTAAAAGCCTCCAGTGTTGCAGCATTCACAACTTCTGGAGGCAAGCTGTTCCACTGATTAATTGTTCTAACAGTCAAGAAGTTTTTCCTTAGATCTAGGTTGCTTCTCTCCTTGATTAGTTTCCATCCATTGCTTATTGTTCTACCCTCAGGTGCCTTGGAGAATAGGTTGATCCCCTCTTCTTTGGGGCAGCCACTGAGATATTGTAACACTGCTATCATGTCTCCCCTAGTTCTTCTTTTCATTAAACTAGACATACCCAGTTCCTGCAACTGTTCTTCATATGTTTTAGCCTCCAGTCCCCTAATCCTCTTTGTTGCTCTTCTCTGCGCTCTTTCTAGAGTCTCAGCATCTTGTTTAGGTGTTGGTTCTCCTGCTTGAGCAGGGGGCTGGACTAGAAGACCTCCAAGGTCCCTTCCAGCTCATTCATTCTATTCTAAGGAGAAGTTTCTTAACAGTGAGAGCAATGAACCGATGGGACATCTTGCCTTCAGAAGATGTGGGCGCTCCATCACTGGAGGCTTTTAAGAAGAGACTGGACAGTCACTTGTGTGGAATGGTGTAGGGTCCCCTGCTCAAGCAGTGGGGTTGGACTAGAAGACCTCCAAGGTCCCTTCCAATTCTATTCTATGTTCTACGTTGAAAAGAGCCACAAGCTAAAATCCTGCTTTGCTTAACGATTGCCCTGGAGACTGGAAGAAAACTGTCTTGTGATACCCTGCCGCTCAGATACAATAAGCCAACTGTATCTTCGTAATATGGGATTTGTTTTATTAATGGTTAGAAAATAGAAGCGGAAAATAGAAATTGGGGAAATACTACTATGTATACTGTCACATAATACAAAACATTCTTTTTACTATGCATAGAAAAATATCAGAAGTCGAAAGATTATCACTATGCATGCAAATTACTATGTATGCGTAAGGGACGCAGTGGCTCAGTGGCTAAGACTCTGAGCTTCTCAATCAGAAAGGTCGGCAGTTCGGTGGTTCGAATCCCTAGCACCCTGTAACAGAGTGAGCTCCCGTTACTTGTCCCAGCTTCTGCCAATCTAGCAGTTCGAAAGCATGTAAAAAATGCAAGTAGAAAAACAGGAACCACATTTGGTGGGAAGGTAACAATGTTTCGTGCGCCTTTGGCGTTGAGTCCTGCGGCCACATGACCACGGAGACGTCTTCGGACAGTGCTGGCTCTTCGGCTTTGATACAGAGATGAGCACTGCTGTCCCTTAGAGTCAGGAAGGACTAGCACATATGTGCGAGGGGAACCTTTGCCTTTACCTTATGTGTAAATAATATTATTAGTATTATCCTTATGCATAAAGTAAATTGATCCAGACAAGGCACTGTTCACCAAGCACCTATGGATACAAAATAAATAATAATACTTTTTTAAAAGGTACAATCAGCCACATTTGACTTAAATGCCGGCTTCTTTTTCTCTGCTAACGCAGCCGTTGTGGTTGCACATTTTGCCCTGGAAAAGGTGCGCTCTGCAGTTTTCCATTAAAGATGCTCTTTAAAATTAAGGATCGGAGGAGGGGCCATGCTGCAGGCTGCCCAGATTTCCCTCTGATGTCTAAATTCCTTTCCCCACTCAGCTTTCTCTGATCTTTTTTTTTTTTTTACTTCAAGCCAATCTCAGCCGCCTGGAGAATTAGCTACCTGCTGCTAAAGACGGCTGCAATTTTAGAATGTTGAGTCTTCTGCAAAGGCAATGCTCAGCGCAGGCTCTCTTGGGCGCATAGGTGGGTTGTGGGGAAGTTTGTTAACAAACCTCTCCTTTCCCTTCCTCCCAGACTGAATGTTTCAACTACATCCGCTTCCTCCAGATCTACAACAGCTCTCACATGTACACCTGTGGCACGTATGCCTTCCAGCCCAAATGCGGCTACATTGTGAGTAGAGCAGAACACATTCCCCCCCCCCCCGCCCCACGTACGTGATACAGTTTTTGAGCACGCCCGGCTTGTCATGGGGGTTTATAAACATGTTTTTTTTCCCCCTCATGCCTTTTTCAGGACTTGGCCACCTTCTCCTTGGATAGGTTCTCCTTCGAGGAAGGCAAGGGCAAATGTCCATACGACCCTGCCAAGGGCTACACGAGCCTCATTGTGGGTAAGTGACCATCTGTGTGTGTGTGTGTGTGTGTGTGTGTGTGTGTGTGTGTGTGTGTGTGTGTGTGCTTGGTTTAGTGCTGAAGGAGAGGAGATGATGATAAAGATGGGACTAAGCCAGTGGTTCCCAAACTTGGCAACTTTAAGACTTGTGGATTTCAACTTCCAGAATTCTCCAGCCAGCTCTGCTGGCTGGAGAATTCTGGGAGTTGAAGTCCACAAGTCTTAAAGTTGCCAAGTTTGGGAACCACTGGACTAAGCTACCGAGGAGAATTTCTCCAAAGGGCAAAAGGGGAGAGCCAACTTCTGCAGACCTTCTCCTGCCCAGTGGATGTACTCATGCTAAACCAGCATTTCTCAACTTCGTCAATTTTAATTTTAACTGGTGTGGACTTCAACGTCTAGAATTTCCCAGCCAAGTTTCCAGAACTTGGATAAGATAAAAGGCTGGGATGAGATGGAGAGAATGGAACAGCAATAGCACTTAGACTTATATACCGCTTCACAGTGCTCTAAGCAGTTTACACAGTCAGACTTTTACCCCCAACAATCTGGGTCCTCATTTGACCCACCTCAGAAGGATGGAAGGCTGAGTCGACCTTGAGCCTGGTGAGATTGAACTGCCAAATTGCAGTCAGCTGGCAGTCAGCAGAAGTAGCTTGCAGGACTGCATTTCAACTACTGTACCACCGCAGCTCATAGAATGGGATAGGATAGGATAGAATAGAATGGAATATTGGAATGAATGGAATGGAATAGAATAGAATAAATATGGAATAGAATAGAATAAATATGGAATAGAATAGAATAAATATGGAATGGAATAAAATAAGAATGGAATGGAATATTGGAATGAATAGAATAAAATAGAATAGAATAAATATGGAAGAGAATAGAATAAATATGGAAGAGAATAGAATAAATATGGAATGGAAGAATGGAATGAATAGAATAGAATAAGGGGAGAGGAGAGGAGAGGAGATAACCTCTATTGTCACTTTTTTTTCTGTGAATACAATAGCATATGTTGAAAACGCTTAATAGTTAGCAAGGTTGACACTCTATGCTACAAAGCTATTACAGAACCTAGCTGTTCTGCTTCGGATACCAAAAAGCCCCCTCCCAGAAGGTAACAAAGAAAACTGGTCCTGGAGAGGACCCGTAGCATCCCTGACAAAACAGCAGACCTTGGTCGAGTATCGCACATGCTGTGTCCTGAATGTGGGTGTTGAAGTCCATACTTCTTCAAAGCTGCCAAGATTGTGCACCACGACCCTTGACAGTCAAGCGTCTCTACTTTTCGGAATCCGATAGGGAACTCCGGGTTTACTGGGCTCACTCCTTTTCCTTGTCTCTTTCAGAGGAAGGGTTGTACTCCGCAACACACAACAACTTCCTGGGTACCGATCCTGTGATCCTGCGCAACCTGGGGCCCCAGTATCCCGTCAAGACTGAGCACCTGCCTACATGGCTTAATGGTGAGATGCTACAAGGGGATGTTTCTTCTGTGGATCTTCTCAGCATAGTTACATAGACTTCTGTGCTGGGAAGTGGGAGGATTCATATGCATGCGCTGCATATTGAATGTACATGCTGCTTATCATTGGTGGGATTAAAATGATTTTACTACCAGTTCTGTGGGCAGGGAGAAGGATACTGCAAGATCTCCATTCCCTCCCCACTCCAGGGGAAGGACACTGCAAAATCCCCATTCCCTCCCCACTCCAGGGGAAGGATACTGCAAAATCTCCATTCCCTCCCCACTCCAGAGAAATGATACTGCAAAATCCCCATTTCCTCCCCACTCCTGGGAAGGACACTGCAAAATCTCCATCCCCTCCCCACTCCAGGGGAAGGATACTGCAAAATCCCCATTCCCTTCCCACTCCAGGGAAATGATACTGCAAAATCCACATTTCCTCCCCACTCCTGGGGAAGAACACTGCAAAATCTCCATCCCCTCCCCACTCCAGGGGAAGGATACTGCAAAATCCTCATTTCCTCCCCACTCCTGGGGAAGGACACTGCAAACGCTCCATTCTCTCCCCACTACAGGGATAGGATATTGCAGAATCCCCATTCCCTCCCCACTCCATGGATCATCGGATCCCACTCAGGGAGATGTAGCCCTCCAAGGTGTTGGGCAGAGGCCTTGCAGCAAATCTATCATGTCATCTCTTTAATCCGGACAGGGGCGTAGGCCGTCTTTTGCGATAAATTACTTTAATTTTGTTTTAATTAACAGAAAATAAATCGGCGGAAAGCTGACATTTTTATTATACGTTCAATTTTTTGATGCCGCCCAAGTCTGACATTTTGTAAAGCGACATGCCAGGCCCTGGCACCATCTAATTCCTGCCTTTTGTTCCGTGCAATCCTCGCTGGCATTTTTTAGAAAATGAAAATATTGGGAGGAGTGTGTATGCGTGCGTATGTGTGTTTTTTTGTGTGGCTTCAATCTAGGATTTGCTTTGGAAGTGTGCCCACCGCAGGGAAAGTGGGCTGGTAGAGCACATTCTGGGGCAGTGATGGCTAACCTTTTTGTCATCACGTGCCGAAAGCACCCACACCCATAATGCAATGTGCGTGCGACACACACTCCCGTGCCCCACCCCCCTGTGTATGCACGTGTGACCCCCCCCTTGCCCCATTTTGGGCCTAGTAGGCTTCCTGGCAGCCTCCTGGGACCAAAAATAGACCTCTGTGTGGGGAACGCTTCCCTGCATCCTCCTGAGACCAAAGATGGGCTGTGTAGGTATATGCCGCATCCCCTGTGCTCCCCCGTGCATGTTCATGTGACCCCCCCATGTGTGAGGGGGCATCTCTCACATGCACCCTGTGCATGCGCGGCAGAGACCCAAAAATCAGCCAGCTGGCAGGAGGTACGTGCACATGTGTGGCGAAGCTGATCTGGGACAATGGCTCACATGGTCCCAGAGAGGGCTCTAGGTGCCACCTATGGCACGCATGCCATAGGTTAACCATGACAGTTCTAGCATGTGTGTGAATGCCTTTCGATGAGGGAATAAATGGGGAACTCATCATATTTGCAGATGACACCAAGCTGGCAGGAATAGCCAACACTCCAGAAGACAGGCTTAAGATACAGAAGGATTTTGACAAACTTGAATATTGAGCACTATCTAATAAAATGAAATTCAATGGTGAAAAGAGTAAGGTTCTACATTTAGGCAAGAAAAACGAAATGCACAGGTATAGTATAGGTGGTACCTTGCTCAATAGTAGTAACTGTGAGAGGGATCTTGGAGTCCTAGTGGACAACCATTTAAATATGAACCAGCAGTGTGCAGCAGCTGCCAAAAAAGCCAGCACAGTTCTAGGCTGCATCAACAGAGGAATAGAATCAAGATCACGTGAAGTGTTAATACCACTTTATAATGCCTTGGTAAGGCCACACTTGGAATCCTGCATTCAGTTTTGGTCGCCACGATGTAAAAAAGATGTGGAGACTCTGGAAAGAGTGCAGAGAAGAGCAACCAAGATGATTAGGGGACTGGAGGCTAAAACATATGAAGAATGGTTGCAGGAACTGGGGATGTCTAGTTTAATGAAAAGAAGGACTAGGTGTGACATGATAGCAGTGCTTCGATATCTCAGGTTCTGTCCCAAAGAAGAGGGACTCAACTTCTCCAAAGCACATGAGGATAGAACAAGAAGCAATGGGTGGAAACTAATCAAGGAGAGAAGCAACTTAGAACTAAGGAGAAATTTCCTGACACTTAGAACAATTAATCAGTAGAACGATTTGCTTCCAGAAGTTGTGAATGCCCCAACACTGGAAGTCTTTAAGAAAAGATTGGATAACCATTTGTCTGAAACGGTATAGGGTTTCCTGCCTAGGCAGGGGGTTGGACTAGAAGACCTCCAGAGTCCCTTCCAACTCTGCTATTGTATTGTATTAACACGGTATCTTCACGTAGGCGAGAGCTTTGTAACTGATTGGGTTTACTGAAACAAAATGAGCATTAAACAGCCCCTCCCAGGAGTGTCATGTACAAGTGAGCTTCCCGACATGATGTTAAGATGATTTAGGTGCCCCATCTGACAAAGGAGATTTCATACTCCTTTAACTCAAGAAGGCAGAGATCTTACACAGGCCGGGAAGATTTTTACACTGGATTATACTGTAGACATGGATCAGAGGATATTTGAGTCTTCTTACGGCCAGATTAGTCCTTCGACATTTGGAAGATGAATTTATAGTCCCCAAATACTCAGGGGATGGAAGACCTGCTGTTACTCACAGCTCATGAGTGAGTGGCTTCTACATGCTGAATTATCTCTGGATGCTTACAATGAAATACAGTTGTATTTCTGTAAATATGGTTCTGAAAAAGTTCACATTCAGGTAGTCTATGGCTTAAACAGTTCATTTAATGACGGCTTAAAGTTAGGTAAAGGTAAAGGTTCCCCTCGCATATATGTGCTAGTCGTTCCCAACTCTAGGGGGCAGTGCTCATCTCTGTTTCAAAGCCAAAGTGCCAGCGCTGTCCGAAGACGTTCTCCGTGGTCATGTGGCCGACAAGATTAGACGCCAAAGACGCACGGAACGCTGTTATCTTCTGTTATCCAGCAAAGGTGGTTCCTATTTTTCTACTTGCATTTTTCGAACTGCTAGGTTGGCAGAAGCTGGGACAAGTAACTGGAAAAATCATGCTAGGGTTTATTTTATGGTTGGGTCTTGTTTTGGGGGGAAATACGGTATTTATCTCAACCCTCTTTCCCTCTGCAGAACCCCACTTTGTGGGCTCAGCATTTGTCCAGGAGAGCAAAGGCAGCGATATCGGAGATGACGACAAAGTCTACTTCTTCTTTAGTGAACGAGCAGTGGAATATGATTGCGACATTGACCAAGTGGTAGCCCGTGTGGCTCGGATCTGCAAGGTAGGCCTTGGTCCTTCTCTTTCTGGGGTGTCTCAGGGCTGGAAGGACTTCTGAACAAATCTTGGGGAGTGAGCTTGTCAGAGTTTGTTGCAGAAAAATCAGATCCAGAGAACACACACATATAACTCATTCAGTTGGATTCATTAACTTCTTCATATGCAAAATAACAGGTGAATAAATGTACAGTACCAATAGTAGAGTTTTTCAACGTGGTAGAAGTTACAAGCAGAACACAAGCAGGAGAGAACAGTTTCATTTCAGAGTTCAGAGCAGACAAGTTTAGACTAGTTTACTTCTCAGAGCAGCAGACTCAGAGCTTACAAACTAGTTCCAGTTTCAGTTCTCAGCTAAGACACACCCCTACTCCAAGCTTAAATTTCTGTTTCCAAAACAGCCCTCATTAGCTGACCCAGTTGCTATGCCTATTCATTAGCTGATCTATTCCAGTCTATGAATATTCATACTCTGACAGAGCTTTTCTAGGACAATCTTAGGGGAGATGGGAATGGCCTGTGCTATGAACTGAAAGCTGTGTCCAAAATTCGGACCTTTGGCCACTGGTTCAGATTTATGACGGTTGCAGTGTCCTAGGGTCATGGCAACCAGCATGTATTTATGGCCATTGTTGTGTCCTGGGGTCATGAAATCACTTTTTGTAGTCGTCTGATAAGCAAATTCAATGGAGAAGCCGGTTTCACTTAACAATCATGTTAACAACTTAACAACTGCAGTAATTCACTTAACACCTGCGGCAAGGAACGTCATAAAACGGGCCAAAACTCACTGAACAACGGTCTCACTTAACAATAGAAATGTTGGGCTGAATTGTGGTTGTAAGTCGAGGACTTCCTGTAACATACGGTGATTGGCACCCTACAGTCTTTCCTCATGTCTTTTCACATTCGCTAGCTGGGGAATTCTGGGAGTTGAAGTCCAGACATCTTCAAGTTGCCAAGGTTGAGAAACACTGTCCTAGAGGTTGGCATGGGAATTGCAGTTAGGTGCAGTTGGTAACTCAAGGGCGAGAAAATAGCATCTCAACGCCACTTGGGTACAGAGGGGAGATTAAAGGCTGTTATTTTTTGTTTGGTGCAGGGCGATGTCGGTGGTGCCCGTACTTTGCAGAAAAGGTGGACGACGTTTCTGAAGGCCCGGCTGCTGTGCTCGATTCCAGAGCAGCAGCTGCATTTTAACCGGATCCAGGGGACCTACACGCTGAACGGCGATCACTGGCGTGAGACCAGCTTTTTTGGGGTCTTCCAAGCACGCTGGTAAGTGTTCCGACCTAGAGCCTGAAGCAGACTCCTTGTTCCAACGAAAAAGCCCTTTATTAATTTACTGTGAATTCTGCTCATTCACACCCAGCAAAGTCTTTCAAGGGAGGATTTACAGTCATAGACCTTATCTGTCTTGGAGAGCTGCCAGGCTGATATCTGCAAAACTTGGCCAGGAGTCTCAGAGAGTCATGAACCAATTAAGCGAACTAATTCTCCTGCAAACTCCACTCCCCTTTCACTCCTCTTTTATTTTCTCTGGGCGGGGCCATTCATCGTTCACCTGTGGCCTTACTCCCAAGTCGACCCCAGTTCTTTAGTTGTCTCCAACACTGGACGTTTTTAAGAAGAAACTCTAACAGGAATAAACCTTCTCAAATTTGAACCCTCAACCGCCTGGTTTTCTTTTCATTTCCTGCAGGGGAGACGTTGATGTTTCTGCGGTTTGCCAATACCAGATCTTGGATGTGCAGAAAGTCTTCGAAGGCCCCTACAAGGAATACAGTGAAATTGCTCAGAAGTGGATTCGTTACTCCGACCAGGAACCCGTTCCCCGTCCAGGCGCTGTAAGTCCCATGTCCTCACCCGGGCAGGAACACCACACACACACCCCCCAAAAATTGCTGGCTGGGGAATTCTGGAAGTTGAAGTCCATCTTAAAGTGGCCAAAGTTGAAAAACACCTTTGTTGTAAGGAAAGTTTTGGTTCGAGAGATGGGAAAAATAAAACAAAAAGGGGGAAGGGGGACAAAGAAGAGAAATGCAATGCATATAAAAATATAGAGAGGAGAAATAAGATTTCAAGAGAGCAGGATAAAAGGCAGATAAGAAATCACTAAAAATGGGGTCTTTTTAAAAAGTAAGAGATGATGGATAAGAAGGAAAATGTTAGTAGAAGAGAGGTATAATTTATAGGGTAAATACTAGTATAGATATATAAAGAGTTAGATAGGTAGATGGGAATGTGGAGGTAAATAATTTAATAATATTACTAATTTTGAATGTAATTTGAACAATGTTGGGAGTTAAAAATATTACCGATGGGGGAAAGGGGAATTCATGAGATATTTTTCTGAAAAGAAGAAATAAGGTAAACACATGGAAAATTTGGTTTTTTTTTTAAAGATATAAAATATAGGACATATAGTGATGTTAACTATGTATAAAAATTAAATGAGAAAAGATAAAGAAATATGTAAAGAGAATAATGTGATTGAAGTTGGCATAATAAAACTAGGGTTAAAATGATTAATTTGTTAAGATTAGGGGTTTAGCAATGATATGTAAGCTTAAATGAATTATGGGGGGGAGAAAAGTTTATCTAAGAGAGATGAATATTGATAGAAGTTGGGAAATCAGAATATATTGAAATTATAATTATAAATGAGATGTATAAAATGTGACCCCGTCAAAACACTGTCTATAAAGCATGTATGATGGGGAAAAGGAAAATTGCAATAAAACTTAATTAAAAAGAAAAAGAGAAACTCCTTTGTTGTGACCTGTCAGCTTCCTGCCCCTCCAGTAGCCAAATCAAAGGAGGAGGAGGAGGCGTGAGAATGAAGGTCAGCATCAAGATAACTTGAGAGCTCTGAGGGGGAAGAGGGAATGGAGCTGTCAGAGAAAGAGAGAGAGATGTGGAACCTGGGCTGTCCATCAGCCGTCAGATGGAGAGTCAACAGCCCCCAGGTCTGGAGGTGGCTAATAAGGAAGAGGAGAGGGTCCAGTGCCTGACGCATAGATGCACTGAGGGCAGAGGAGAGGAGAGCAGTGGAAATCTATGGGCCGGTCCTTGGGACAGAAGTGCCACCACTACTAGTGAAGCTCCACCCTAGTTCTGGGGATAAAAGGCAAGGGGCGGAGATGAATAGATGGGGCAGACAACTATTGATCTTCCAGCCAAACAGACTTGTTACCCTGCGGTGAGAGAGAAACTTTTTATAAAGTTAACAGATAAAGGAATCTTTGTGTTAACTTCAGAGGGTTTGACATGTTTGGGAAGCTAGGTCAGAACACACTTCTGCCCCATCCATATCAGGGAGAGCCCCTCCTCTTGAATTGACCGGTTTTTGCTAATTCTCTGTACGTGAAGCTCTAACCTAAACCCTGCTTCCGTCGTCTTTTTTTTGTTCCAGTGTATCACGGATTGGCACCGGTACAACAGTTTCTCCACTTCCCTGGAGCTTCCAGACAACACCCTGAATTTTGCAAAGAAGCACCCCCTGATGGATAAGGCTGTGCCCCCATTGGGCAACCAGCCTTTGCTGGTCAAGAAGGATGCCAACTTCACCCAGCTGGTGGTGGAAAGAGTCCACGGTTTGGATGGCAAACCATACGAAGTGCTGTACATCGGGACAGGTACGGGTTTGAGGGAAGCAAGAAAGAGTCCAAAATTGCAGCTGTGTCCACCTACTTTGACTTTGACCTAACGCGTTTCACTGGGTCAAAGTTTTGGCAGCTACATTTTTGCTGCGTGGTCGTTTCTAACCATAGTTGTTTTATCGAGAGCCAGTTTGGCACAGTGGTTAAAGGCAGCGGGATAGAAACCAGAAGACCAAGAGTGCAGAGAAGAGCAGCCGAGATGATTAGGGGATTTGAGACTAAAACATATAAAGAGCAGTTACAGGAGTCTGAATACTATGAAATTTGGGATAATTGATATAAATGGTTGCATAACAGGAATAAAGTTAATTCAGCCGAGAAACAATAGAGAAATGTATAGAACTGTAGATGAATGTATATAAATATAGAAGCGATATAAGATTGATATGTACAGGTATGATAACAACGTCAATGTGATGATTGTAAAATGTTATGGAGGGAGAAAACAATTACAAATCTGCTTTTTAAAAAAGCACAAAAAAAGGAAGTCATTTTGTGCTTTAGCACATTGGTCTCACATGAGCCTTTTTATGTTGGCATTTAAGTGATATTTTCCCCATATCTTCTACTGACTCTATCATAAAAGTTAATCGGAGAAAATAGTTTGCATTATCTTGCCAGGCTTCAGTTCTGCTAGTTAAAAATTGATCAGAGGCTGGAGACAAATTTTCAGGAGGATTGGATTGGATTGGATTGGATTGATTACATTTATATGCCACCCTTTTCCCCGAAGGGGACTCAGGGCAGCTGACAATTCAGTCAGGGAAGGGGGTACAGACAGGGGATAAAAAGACGAACATAACAATACACAATTTAAAACACACAACAACCATACCATTCGAGGAGGGGAGCAAAAGCTCTTTAGCCCCAGGCCTGTCGGAACAGCGACACGGAGGGTCCGTGAGACGAGAATTTTTTTTCTCCTGTTTGTCAACCAAGTACAAAATGCCCCTTTGGAGACAGAGCTCTTCTCATCTGCGGTTTTTATTATTAGTCATTTCAAAGTGAGTAAATCACAACTCTCTTCATCAAGGAGTTATTTTCAGTCGGGGGAGTGCTGCTTTTAATTGCTTCTTCTAACCACTTAGCTGGTTGGTTTTTTCTTTTTTTTAATAAGCAAATCCTTCTTTTGATGTATTCAGCAGAAAATGATTAAAGCAACAGCAACAACAAAAAGGAACAGCAAAGCAAAGAAGTAAAATAAAATTGCAATAACCCCAACAGCCCATTTTGAAACTGCGTTTCATCTAGCTGGACTGCAAAAAAAACGCCATCTCTTTAAGAGAAGCCATCGTAGATTAGGTCTGGCGGGCAATGCAATAATTATGATGGAGGTCCGGATGCAGAGAAGCTGAACTCGTTTGGGGGGATGTGGGGGCACCCTAGGTGCCATTTACGAGGTTGGTTTGGGGATTGAACTGGTAGGGATGATTTTCACTGCAAACTGGTAGTTAAAAAAAAGCTTCTGAAGATTGCGCAGCTCAGTTTAGACTTTTCAAAGCATTTTTTTCCTGCCTATTCGCCCGAACCAGCAGGAAAAAAATGTTTTAAAAAGAGAGAAAAAAGGTTCCATGACAATCACCTGTGCCCTGCGATCGTGGGAACCTTTTTTTTCACTTTTTAAATATATTTTTTTAATAGCTCAGCATGTGGCCAACATTTTTTAAATTTTTAAAGCATTTTTACTACCTCTTCGCCCGAACCGGTAGTTTAAAAAAAATGCTTTAAAAAGTGGGGGGGAAAGATTCCCACGATTGCACAGCATAGCTGAACTTTTTTTCCTCCGACTTCTTAAAGCATTTTTACTACTGGTTCGGGCAAATAGGTAGTAAAAAAGGCTTTAAAAATTTTAAAAAGTTGGCCACAGCCACCCAGTCATATGACATCCTCCCCCCAAGCCATGCCCAGAGAACCGGTGGCAAAAAAAATTACATTTCACCAATGGATTGGAGCCATCTGGCAAGAGAGGAGATAAAGAGTATGTTGGCATTTAAATGATCATCGGATTCAAACTCTGCAATTTTAAAATTGTCTTGTGTTCTGTGTTCAAAACCCATGCCTCTGTTAGCTGGTCAACCCAAAAAGGTTGCATGTGGTTGGGTCCAAGTGGTAGCTAATGCCTTAATTTGGGGGGAGGGGAGATACCACCTGCCCTGAAGAAAGTTGGTGTGGTGCCCCTTTTATAGAGGCCATCCTTGGACTCTCAACAAAGTTGCATAACTTTGGCCCACCTTTAAACGTTTCCTTTTTAATAGCAATAGCACTTGAACTTATATCTGCTTTATAGTGTTTTTACATCCCTCTGTAAGGAGTTTACAGAATCAGCCTCTTGCCCGCAACAATCTGGGTCCTCTTTTGACCCACCTCGGAAAGATGGAAGGATGAGTCACCCTTGAGCCTGGTGAGATTCAAACTGCCAAATTGCAGTCAGTCAGCAGAAGTAGCCTGCAGTACTGCAATCTAACAACTGTGCCACCTTGGCCCATAAGGGAGGTTTTTAACAGATTAGCAGAGTTGGAAGGGACCTTGCAGGTCATCTAGTCCAAACCGCCACCCAAGCAGGAGACCCTACACCAATTCTGACAAATGGCAGTCCAGTCTCTTCTTGGAAACCTCCAGGGATGAAGGTGCCACAAGTTTTGAAGGCAACTCCTGTTCCATGAGTTCATTGATCTCACTGTCAGAAAATTCCTCCTTATTTCCAGGTGAATCTCTCCTTGATCGGTTTCCATCCATTATTCCTTTTTCTGGCCTTCAGGTGCTTTAGAAAATAGCTTGACCGCCTCCTCTCTGTGGCAGCCCCTCAAATGTTGGAAGACTGCTCTCATGTCTCCCCTGGTCCTTCTCTTCACTAGACTAGCCATGCCCAGTTCCTGCAACCATTCTTTGTATGTTTTAGTCTCCAGTCCCCTCATCATCCTGGTTGCTCTTCTCTGCACTCTTTCTAGAGTCTCCGCATCTTTTTTTTATAGTGTGGTGACCAAAACTGGATGCAGAATTCTAGATGTGGTCTTACTCAGGCTTTATTATAGAGTGGTATCAGTACGTCCCTTGGTCTTGGTTGATTCCTCTGTTAATTCAGTCACTGAATTGTCTCCTGGTCTTTTTGTGTGTGCAGAGAACGGTTGGCTGCACAAAGCGGTGGCCTTGCCTTCAGGTGTCCATCTCATAGAAGAACTGCAAGTGTTTGAGGAAGCCCAACCCATCAAGAGCCTGGTCCTATCAGTACCAAAGGTAAGGAGGTGCAGAGACATTGAATTCTAGAGCTTCCAGAATTCTTAGTCTTTGGCCACCCTGTTTGCAAAGAATTGGCAATCCTAGTGCAGTGATGGCTAACCTATGGCATGCATGCCAGAGGTGGCACAGAGAGCACTCTCTGCTGGCACATGCGCCCCAGGCCAGATCTCCGTGGTTTTTCTTTCATGAGTTTCTGTTTCCCTGCAAACGAGGAAACAGAAGCTCACAAAAGAAAAAGATCTTACCTCTTGCTGCCCTGCCAGCTGGTCTTCGGGTTTCTGCTCCGCATGTATGCATACCCGTGCATGCACATGTCCATGCATGCACAGGTGCACATTTGCACGTGTGCATTTTTCAGTTTGGGCATGCACACGCGTGGGTTTGGGCACTCAGTGTCTAAAAGGTTCGCCATCACTCTCCTAGTGCCATGGGGGAAAACAGGAGGATCTGCAGTGGGGCTCAGATGGTGGGCTGACCTGTGCATGGCGCATATTATACCCTGAGTTTTGTTGCATCAGGCTTCGGGAAGTAGAAATACAGTGGTGTCAGGCATGCCTCCCTCAGTAACCAAGAAAGAAAACTCCTAATTCCATTGTTGGTTGAATTAAAATACTTTTGCTGATTATGAAAAGATAGCAGCAAAAGTAAAGCAAGATTTGAGCCAGAAAGGCGTGAACAAGTACATATCAAATGATAACCTAGCCCCATCCCTCCAATGCCTCCACCCCAGTGTCCAATCTGCAACTCTCTTAGGTGTCATGTGGGGTGCATCTCCAAAAGGCACCATCATGTTGGTATGCAGGACTGTTGGCCTAGACCAGGACCAAACACCCGGAAGAAAACTCCCTTTTCCATATCACCTCCTGTACCATTTATTCCCATCCCAAATACCATGCCCCCACCCTCCCCGGTTTCTATGGCAGCCGATAGCAAGTAAGCGAAGCAGAGGCTGACAAGTGGCTGCGTTTGTGTGACGGTGCCTTCAGACACATCCCTGAGGTGTTATGGTGGGTCTCTGCAGACACTCCTAGGGGAAATTGATACCTAGGATCAAGTTGAAATTTCAGATAGTGCTGATGCTTCCTCTCCAGGGCTGTCCTGCTAAACCTCACCAACCCAACCCACAATAAACGCGGCAGCTTAAAACCACTATCTTATATCGGATAATTGCTTTGCAAAGGCGCCTGCCAGTGATAAGGATCTGTCGGAACTAAAGCCACTGAGGAAGAGGTGAAAGTTACTTGTCAGGAACTGCAAAGGCGGGGCATAGCAGAGAACCCAAATTCGCGGAATATGCTGCGCCCGAGGCAAAGGTGGCTTAGCAGAATGGCTGGGTCCCCCTCATGTGGCTGCACCCAAGTGAATCAACTGGTTTAATGTGATGCTTTGGGTCACCCAACAGGCTAAGGCACTCTCTGGGTGTCAGCGTTCCAAGTAAGGCGCCCATTGAAAGGAGAACGGTAGATTCCTCAAAGAACAATTTTACTGGATGCACCATATTGGCACAAGTGGTGTGAAAACTGACTCTGAAAGTTCCTCTGGGTTTCACCTAATTAAAAAGTAAATGTTCCCCCTTCCCGTCATCGGTCATATTGTCCAATAGCAGTGTTAGCAGGTTGCCTGTTTACTCCTCCTCTTCTCGTCCACTTGTTGGAATGACCTTGGTTCCTACAAGAAAACTAATGACATTGAACCCCACACCGCCTAGCCAGGCTTAGCTCTGATCCAGCATAATGTGTGTCTGTGAGTTATTATTATAGAAGCCACCGACCCTTTCTGATGTGAGAGATTTCCTCAGAAGTTACCTGCCTCCTGTAATCATCAGGGCTAGAAACTTAGTTGTATGGACAAACAGAAACAGGGTGCTGTGTTTGGCTGAAGGCATTTGTCATAGTCTGTCTTGCTCATAGGACTCCCACCCAGCTTTCAGAAAGTAGAGGGTGATTTTCTTTCAGGCCTCCTAAGTATTAGAAGGGACGCGGTGGCTCAGTGGCTAAGATGCTGAGCTTGTTGATCAGAAAGGTCAGCAATTCAGCGGTTCGAATCCCTAGCGCCGCGTAACGGAGTGAGCTCCCGTTACTTGTCCCAGCTTCTGCTCAACCTAGCAGTTCGAAAGCACCTAAAAATGCAAGTAGAAAAATAGGAACCACCTTTGGTGGGAAGGTAACAGCGTTCCGTGCGCCTTCGGTGTTTAGTCATGCCAGCCACATGACCATGGAGATGTCTTCAGACAGCACTGGCTCTTCGGCTTTGAAACGGAGATGAGCACCACCCCCTAGAGCCAGAAAACAACTAGCACATATGTGCGAGGGGAACCTTTACCTTAAGTATTAGAATGGATCTAGATGGGAAGAGTCTAACTCTGCTATAGGTAGTCCTTGACTTAACAACCACAATTGAGCCTAGAATTACTTTCACAAATCATGCTGGAGGTATAGCAGGTCATCATATGACTGACCTAGTTTTATGACATCTTTTTGTGCCAGTTGTCAAGCAAATGTTATAGCGGTTACGTGACCCTATTTCCCGCAATGGCTGTTTTTCCCCCCAGAAACCAGATGTAAATGTCTCTTTTTTGGGGGGGGGGAGCTGTCATAAATCATGGTCATATGACTGCGGGATGTTGAGCCAGCTGCTGAGTGCATTGACAGATAACCGGTTTGCCAGGAGTAAGGGAAAGTTAAGCGTACCTTTTGCACATGAAAATCTCAGATCCGGCTTTGCCTCTTCTGCAACCACTTTGGCTTTAGTAAAATATATGGCACTTTTGGCTAATTATGGCCCAGGAGTCTTTCTTTCCGTATTGACAAAGTTGGAACAGGTGATTGCGATGATGGAGGCAGCTATCAGATTGTTGACTCCAGTTCCAAGTATCTTTTAAGGGATCCATCATAACTTTGAGCAGTCATTAAGTGATTGGTCGTTAAGCAAGAACAACCTGTAACTCTTATTTTTCATTCTCAGAGAGTCCTCTTTATTGGCTCCGACACAAAAGTCATCCAAGTCCCCGTGGCCAATTGCAGCAAGTACAGGACCTGTTCTGACTGTATTCTCGCCAAGGATCCTTACTGTGCTTGGACTTGGAATGGAAGTCGCTGCGTCCGGATTGATGCATATGATGGGTAAGATGTGAAGGGGCAGCTGGGGCAATTTACACAGCCTTTTTGCTCTCTGTAACCATAACGTCCCGAAATCTGATCTTTCTACATAAGGCTGTAACCTTTGAATGCAAAATGGTACATTCGAACAGGGAACTTGTACCTGTGAGTTTCAGCTGCCACCTTACTCTTGCTTGTACTCCCGCTACTACGGGGTGACAGACTGCCATGAACTGTGGGGAGGGGGATGTTTGGATGGATGACATCCATGAACTGTGAAGAGGGGGGGAATGCTTGGGTGGGTGACAGACTCCCATGAACTGTGGGAAGTGGGGAATGCTTGGGGAAATGAATCTAAGTGCTGTATCTCCTTGAGAAGCTGCCTCAAGGTCACAGCTGGGAAAAGGAAGGGGCCATATACCAAACTACTCTTGGAGGTTACGAAAACAGTAATAATTGCAGTAATGCAATATATTTGATCTCTAATCAACTATAACTTTCTCAACAAATGGAGCCAAGGATCATTTTTATTCAGAATTGTGGCAGATCTGACAGTGGGTCTGGATTTGGTCCTTTTCTTTCTAAATTCGTAGATCAGTGTTTCTCAACCTTGGGCACTTGCCGATGCTTGGACTTCAACTCCCAGAATTCCCCAGCCACCTGGCTGAGGAATTCTGGGAGTTGAAGTCCAAGCATCGGCAAGTGCCCAAGGTTGAGAAACATTGCCTTAAATCAGGAAGCAGCAACCCGTGGCTCTGGAGCCGCATGTGGCTCTTTCACCCCTCTGCTGCAGCTCCTTGTCGCCGGTTGGCTCCACAACAGATAGGGCTTTCGGTTAGGACAGGTAGAGGAAAAAGAATGTCGCACTAGGAGGAGACTCTATGGTGGGGGGAACCAGACTTCCGGTCGGATCCAGAATTGAACGGGGGGCTTTCGGTTAGAACCTTTGCAGCTCTTTGAGTATGTCTTACATTATTCCGCAGGGCTTATTGCCTAGCCTTGTTCTGTTTCCCATACACCCCAAATGATACGACAGATTTGTTTTCGGCTTTTACAGGACCTCTATATTGTTCCAAGATTTGGGCACGGAGCCCATGATGTGTAACCCCTTGCGTTCTTCAAGACCAGGTCAGTCCTCCACAGTAACAAATGTCCACCCCTTGGGTGATTTTCACTGCTCCCTCCTCTTTGATTACGTGTGTGGCAGGGGTGGCATTCACGTACCTTCCTTACCAGTTCATAAATGTGAGTCCACACATCTACTCGGGTGCTTTGGCTTGAAAATGTGCTTAAATGGGACAGCATTGAGCCAGGGCGGGTGGGCTGGGCTATCCGTGATTTCCACTACCGGTTCGGGCAAATCGATCTAAACCGGCTGAATAACTCCTCTGGTGTGCAGCGTGCGAGAGTTTTATACCTATTGACTTGAGTGTCTTGAAGATAAATCCTGAAGCAGCTCTTATTAACACAATGGCGGCCTTTTGAAAAGCTAGCTCAAGGACTGCGATGTAGATTAGCTTTTCAGCTGGAACACTATATATTTACATATACATATACATATACATATACATATACATATACATATACATATACATATACATATACATATACATATACATATACATATACATATACATATACATATACATATACATATACATATACATATAGATAGATAGATAATAGATAGATAGATAGATAGATAGATAGATAGATAGATAGATAGATAGATAGATAGATAGATAGATAGATAGATAGATTCGTAGATTTTCATGGGTACAGGTATGCAGGTCTTGGCGTATTCGGGTCTTTTCCCGTTAAGATTGAGAGTATCTTGACAACATTTTGACGAGGTCCCACTCGCCATCTTCAGGCTGGTGCCTTCAGCTTCATGCTTGTGCCAAGATACTCTAAATCTTACATGGGAAAAGTCCCAAATACGCCAAGACCTGCATGCGCATATACATATACATATACATACACACACACACACACACACATATATACACACATATACATACACACACACACATACATGCATACATACATACATACATACATACATACGTACGTAAATAGATAGGGAGGGAGGGAGAGAGAGAGAGAGAGAAACCCCAGTCATTTATACCTAGAAGTCTAGGATCAGCCGCACGAACACAGTGGTGCCTTTTGTTGTCTGAACAGTTTGGTGTGGTGGGTTAGGAGGATGTGTGGTTAGGGGGTCCTTTGGCTTTGACTGGCAGAGTGAGTCAGAATGAACTTTCAGCAGGATCAAAAGTGTAGCCTCTCATGCAAGCAGCCCTGTGATTGCAACCGTTTTCTCACAGCGGCTGGGGTGCTCATGGCAGACAATACCGCATAGCATTACCTGCGCATCAAACGCAGGCTGCAGGCTCATAGCTCATAAACTAGAGAACAGGGACGTGCGCCACATTCTTAGCAACTGGCAACCCTGCAGCGCAGGCTTTGTTGGCTGCTTTGAGTTTTGATCGTTCTCTCTCTCACTCTTTCTCTCCCTCCCTCCCTGTCTCTCTCTCTCTCAATCTCTTTCTCTCTCTCCCTGTTTCCTCTCAATCTCTTTCTCTCTCTCCCCTCTCTCAATCTCTCTCTTTCTCGCTCTCTCAATCTCTTTCTTTGTCTCTTTCAATCTTTCTCTCTCGCCCCCCTCTCTCAATCTCTCTCTTTCTCAATCTGTTTCTCTCTCTCTGTGTCTCTCAATCTCTTTTCCTCTCTCTTTCTCTCCCTCCCTCCCTCAATCTCTCTTTCTGAATCTCTTTTCCTCTCAATCTCTCTTCCTCTTCACTCTTTCTATCTCTTTCTTTCAATCACTTTCTCTCAATCTCTCTCAATTCCTCTCTCTCAATCTCTTTTTTCCTCTCTCCCTCAATCTCTCTCTCTCAATCTCTTTTCCTCTTCTCTCTTTCTATCTTTCTCCCAATTCTTTCTCTCCTCCTCTCTCAATCTCTCTTTCTCAATCTCTCTTTCTCAATCTCTTTTCTCTCTCAATTTCTTTTCCTCCCTCTCTTTCTCTCTCAATCTCTTTCTCCCACTCTCTCTTAATCTCTTTTTCTCGCTTTCTTTCTCTCCCTCCATCAATATCTCTCTCCCTCCCATTCTTTCTCTGTCTCCCTCTCTCCATTTTCCATTTGCAGATCTGCTTTAAATCTTTATCCTTGCTCCTTTGAAATAGTGTTGCTTTTTTCTTTAAAAAGGAAGGCAACTGTTTTGTCTGCCAGCTCCTTGGGGAAAAAACAATTCCTTCCATCATTCTGTATTCTTGTTGTCTGCCTGTCTTCCTCTTAAATGCATTGTTTTGTTTATTGCAAGTGGTTTTAGGACCCTTCAATCATCTGACTTTTAAATGGGGGCCGACAAAACATACTGTCTTTAGCAGTGTAGTAAATCAAAGTTACTATGCCCAAAATATGAAATAATAATAATACAACTCAATAGCTAGATAAAATGCCAAATCCAGTCTGAACATCTGGCCGAGTGTGCAAGGAATAATAATAATTACAATTGTGGAAAAAGAAAGCCAAGTTGACACCAACCAAGATGACACCTTGGAAACAATCCCAAAACGGCTGAAGCACCACTTTGAGCAAAATCGGCATTGACAAAAATCACCATCAGTCAATTCCAAAGGGCAGCTTTACTTAGCTTACATCCTATGATGAGATCTTTAACACCATCACACATCCACATCCACAGGCTCGATATGTGAATAAAAATACCAAATACAGTCTAAAGCTCTGTGTGACTGTTCAATGAACCATAATAACAAATCCAACACAGAATCAAGAGAGGCCAGGTTCATCCCCATTGCAGGGACACAATCCATTCTAGCCTCCGTCACCAAATGCAAGTTTCAAACGCCATGATTTTAAAAACTCCCAGAATTTTAGAAATATGGTTGCTATGCTTGGTAGGATACTCTGGATCAGAGTTTCTCAACTTGGCAAATTTAAGATATGTGGACTTCAACTTCCAGAATTCTCCTGCTAGCATGAAGCCAGCTGAAGTCCACACGCATCTTAAAAGTTGTCAAGATGCAGAAATATGGTTCTGAATGGCTTGTCAACTTCAAAAAACAATCAGTTCCCAGAGAAGCCAGTCTAATCAATTTCCGAATCCCTTCAGTACGGGTAGACCGCGACTTACAAACGACAATTGCTAAATGAGACATTCGTTAAGTGAGTTTTGCCCCTCTTACGACCTTTCTTATCTCTATATCTTTATATCTATATATCTATATCTCTCTATCCATATGTCTATATCTATATATCTATATCTATCTATATCTCTCTATCTACCTACCTAGCTACCTACCTACCTACATACATACATACATACATACGTGTGTGTGTGTTTTCTATATATATGGCAAATATCACTCACTCATCATGAAATCTCTAGAAATCTTGGCTTCTAGGTACTCACTAAGAAAGGCTTTTTCTAAATGACCATCAGATCATTAGTATTTCTTATACAGTAATTAACAAACTCTGATTCTAAGGAATTCTATTCCCCCTCCCCACCTGACAAGAATTCTGTTCCAACTGCCAGTTGCCTCACATTCCGTTACTTCAGTTCAAACTGGCAGAGTTCCACTCCTTCTCTCAGGAGCGGCCGGGGGCTCCTTACAGTACTAAACATTGGTACCTCACCAAAATGTCTATGCCTTCCACCTATGGAACTGCTTCGGAACTCAAGGCGGTGGGAGCAATATTCCCTTACGTGTTTCAATCACTGACCATCACCGAGCCAACAGATTGTGAACTGGATTTCTCCTGCATAGCCCGATCACATAGTTTCGTCGCAAAGCACGGGCATCCAGCTAGTATGTTATATTCAACAGAGCATGGAAACAATAATTGTTCCGAAGCGCTATCAGTCAGAGAAATGAACAGATGCTGGAGGGAAACAAGCATCACAAGGGGGGGGGGGGGACAATTGTTGTATGTTCCGTGAGTGTAGCAGTTGTTGCGTTGTCGGTGCAGATGCAGCCCAGCCTCCTCCCTTTAGCGTTCATACGCTATTGCCTCCTTCGTCCGTGGGAGCCGGGTGGGAGGTGTGCTGGAGGGGATCGCGGCTGCCCCCCCCCTCCCGTGTGATTGAAGGCCTTGTCTGAATGGAGCCCTGGTGCTTATGGGAACAGAGAGCAGCTGTTGCCTTTTTTTCCTGTTCCTGGGACAGGAGGGGTTATGGCCTCCGTTCTCAGATTGCAAAGCCCAAGTGTTAAATCCTTGTAGACAAGCAACATGGCACTATAGTTGGAAAGCTGCTGGCGCATACTTTGAAGCGGTTCCCAGGGAGGGAGCCGTGTTCGCTTGTGGTAGGGAAGAGCAGCGGAATCATAAAAATAATTAAAACCGACAGAGACGTGCAGAGCAAATGGGATCCTTCTCCAACGGGGAGGATGCTCGGAACAGGAGGTCTATTTCATTTGCATTCCCTCTGGCTGGGCTAAAGGACATCGGGGCTGGATTGAACGAAAAAGGGAAGGGAAGGGAGAGGAAGGAAAGGAAAGGAGATGGAAGGGAAGGGAAGGAAGATTGTGGGAAAGGGAAAGGAAAGAAAGGAAGGAAAGGAAAGAAAGATTGTGGGGAAGGGAAGGGAAGAAGGAAAGGAGAGGAAGATTGTGGGGAAGAGAAGGGAAAAGAAAGAAGGAAAGGAAAGGAAGATTGTGGGGAAGGGAAGGAGAGGAAGAAAGGAAAGGAAGATTGTAGGGAAGGAAGGGAAGGAAAGGAAAAGAAAATTAGGAGCGACATGATAGTAGTATTCCAGTATTTGAGAGGCTGCCAGTGGAACAGCTTGCCACCAGACATTGTGGGTGCTCCATCACTGGAGGTTTTTAAGAAGTGACTGGAGAGTTACTTGTCTGAGATGGTATAGGTTCTCTCCTGCTTGAACAGGGGGCTGGATTAGAAGACCTCCATGGTCCCTTCCAGCTCTATCCTATTCTAAAATTCTATTCATACAACATGCTTACAAATACATACAAACCAGGTTTTCGAATGCAAGGATGAAACCACCATAGCCTTAAGTTGCACAGCATGATTTAAAAAGGGGGATGCGTTTCCCCCACAATGCAGACCCCGGCAACTGCCAAGGGTCATTTTGCGAGAGAGAGAGAGAGATTTTAACTGATCCTAGCTTGATGCCAACCTAGGCCATAAGAATAATCTCCTTTTTGTTGTCACAACAACCCATTAAAATGATGTAATGGGATCCGACATGGAAGAATAATTGATTACGGTTGGGCAATGTAATTGTGCAAGTTTCCAGCCCTCTAAAAGGCATTTAAGTGTACAATGGTTCAGTGGTACAAATCATTCTCCATAACAACAAATACCCCTGCTTATTTAAATCTACACTACACAGACATCATAATTCACAGGGAAAGTATTTTCATGTTTATGGCTCTGCACAGCAGCACTGCACCCACTCAAGGAAGCCAATGAAGCCCTGGAGACAAAGAATTGTTACTAAGATCAGGGTTCGTATTCATTTTTCGGAGTATACGACACACCTTTTCCCCCCCAAAAAGAGGGTGAAAATCTGGGTGCATCTTATACACTGAACATAGCATTTTTGCCCTCCTGAAACCCAACCCTCTTCGCAAAAATGGACGTGCAGAGGGTTTGGGAGACTTGTAGAGTGCTCCTGGGGGCTGGGGAGGGAAAAAATGAATGAAAAACAGGTGATTTTTTTGCTCATTTTTGCCCTTCCAGCTCCCAGGAGCATTCTACAAGCCTCCTAAAGGCTATGAGTGCCCTTTTTTTTTGGCAAAACACAGGCCCATTTTTGTGAAAAACAGGCCATTTTTGCTCATTTTTGCCTCCCCAGCCCCCAGGAGCACATTGCAGGCCTCTCAAACTCTTTGTATGCCCAATTTTTCACAAAAATGAGGTGTGCAGAGGGTTTGGGTAGTTTGCAGAATGCAAAAACTTTTTTTTAAAAAAATTACCTCTTTAAAATCTTGGTGCGTCTTATACTCCGGTGTGTCTTATACTCTGAAAACTATGGTACTTTCCCTACCAGTTCGCAAAGGTGAGCACGCCCGCACCTTGCATGCACACGGCTTGAAAATGTGCCCAAATAGGATAGCCTAGAGCAGATGTGCATGGACGGATCCACCCACGATTTCCACTACCGGTTTGGGCGAACCGATCCAAACCGGTTGATTACCACCTCTGCCTAAAATCAAACTCCGTTGCCCCTTGCCCAACAGATCAAAGCACATGCCTCAGGATTGTTCACAAATGCCATCTAACTCGGTGGCATCTCCACAGCCTCTTTTGGACCTGATTCTGTAATTTTTAACATGACCCCCAAAAGAGAAATGATCTGGAGATGTGATGATCAGAAGGAATAACTTGGAGGAACAGGAAGAAGAGTTGCAACTAAAACAACCATCAGATAAAAGAAATATGAGGCTAGGGCAGAAATGTAATTTGAGAAAGCAGAGAAAACCTTCCCTAATTCCCATGAAGATAAGGAGTGGTGGCGGTGAAGCTCATGCAGACTTGCAAAATTCAGGGGTGTCAAACTGGATTTCTTCAAGGGCTGGGTCAGCATTCGGCTGGCGGGGGAGCAGGGGGGAAGATGGGATGGATGCCTCCTATAGCACCCTCCTGAGGCCTCTGCATGGCCATAAGATATTTTGGAGCCTGTCAGGCTGAAAACCACAATACTGGTGCTCTTAAATAATTCACGTCTCTTTTTGTAAGTTCTTTGCAAAGTTTCGAATCCTGGGTACAATGAAGCCTGTTTCATTCCAGCTCAGAGGATTAAAAAAAGGACAGGGAAGTCTTTTTAAAAAAAACAAAACCAAAGTTTTTTTAAAAAAATTGTTATACATTTTAACTTCTTTTATAAACAAAGTGTTGCTTGGGGTTTCCCCCTTTACATCTTCTCTTGTGCATAGTTCATTTTACATCATATTTCCATTTCCAATTTCAGCCACCTTATTTTCTTTCCCTATTTTCCAAATTAGCTTTGATTTCTTCTTAATATATAAGCAATATCCTTATTTGCCCCTCCAAGTTCATCAAATTTAACATTTCATTTCCATCTATTATTCTGTTTTACTATCAGTAACATATATCCTCAAATTAAATTTTGTATAGTAAACATTTCACTTAGTTGATTATCCACAATTAACAGTATTAATCTGTTTCCCTCACATCATATTAATTGTATACCATTGGTAATATTACCGTATTTCGTTCTATTCTAAGGGGAAATCCTTTTTCTTCTTTCCTCCTTTCAACATTTTCTCTTAGTCTCTCAGGAATTCCACTTCTCTTATATTGGGAAATCTGAATGAGTATGCCTGCTGTCACATGTCCGTCACAAGCAGAGCTACCATATTTTTCAGAGTATAAGATGCACCTTTTTCCCTCAAAAAAGAGGCTGAAAATCTGGGTGTCTTATACACTGAATACAGTACTTTGTGCCTCCCGAAACACCACTCCCTTTACTAAAATGGCCATGCAGAACCTTTAGGAGGCTTTCAGAGTGCTCCTGGGGACTGGGGAGGGCAGAAATGAGCAAACAACAGGTCATTTTTTGCTCAATTTTGCCGCCCCAGCCTCCAGGAGCACTCCATAAGTCTCCTAAAGGCTATGCATGCCCTTTTTTGCCTCTTCAAAACCTTGGTGCGTCTTATACTCCGAAAAATACGATGGGTGCTACTAGATCAATAAGTAGGCTGATCTAAAGACTTCCTTGGTTTGGCTTCAGTTTTTTCAATCTTATTTTCAGGACTTCTCATGCATGTTGAACCTTTTAAATAAAAAACAGAATTTGTGAATAGTTAGGAATCCCCCTCAATGCAGATAGCATTAACCCCCATTCTTTCACTTGACTCCTCCACAGGGACCAAGATCGTTTCCAAGAACATCACTGCGATGGTTGGAATGGACCTGGTGCTACCTTGCCAACTCACCTCCAACCTTGCTAAGGCCCTTTGGACCTTCAATGGGCAGGACCTGGTGGAGAGCCAAGCTTCGGTTGTCTATGATGCTCACCTTCAGGCACTGATTGTCTTGGATATCCGCTTGAAGCATTCTGGATTGTACAAGTGCATCCAGCTAGAGGAGATGAATGAATTAATGACGGAGAGTTATCAGGTCACTGTGTTGGCTGATCCAGCCATGTCGCTGGAGACCCGGGCTCCCTTGGACAACTTGGGCCTGGTTTGGGTGGTGGTGATTGCTCTCTCAGCCATCTGTGTGGTCCTCCTGCTCGTGGTCTTCTCCCTGAGGCGCAGGCTGAAAGAAGAACGTGAAAAAGGCTCCAAGGCCATTGAAAGCACCCTTGTCTACCCCATTGAGATGCCCAAAGAGCCTAAGAGCCCTACTTTTATTCCCAGCACTACTTCAGACTCGGATGAGAAGCTCTGGGACCCTGCCAGCTACTACTACTCGGATGGCTCCCTCAAGATTGTCCCGGGTCACGCGGTGTGCCAGAATGGGGGCACCACTCCCTCGCCCACCACAAACGGCATTCCTGGCCAACCCTTGCAGTCTCCCCACCTCCACTCGCCAAACCGCATCAACCTGAGCAACATCCGTGGCTCGTCTTCCAATGGCTATATCCGCCTCAATTTGGGCACTGAGGAGCGGCCGGACTACAGTGACTTGGCCGAGGAGCTGCGTCGGAAGTTGAAGCAGAGGCAAGCTCTGCCTGACTCGAATCCCGAGGAGTCTTCAGTATGAGCTGCCCTGTGGACTTGGACCAATTACTCAACTACCTCATCTCCTAGGCCAGGGTCGCGACCCGCCTCAAAACGACTCTCTCTTTTTAAGACAAGACTCTGGACACTTTTGTAACAGGCTTTCCTCACATCCCCCTATTTTGATACACACTGCCGAGAAGACCCCTTTCCCTCACAGCTCCCGCCTTGTTCAGTGTTCTCCACTGTGCTTCCTTTTTGGGACTGTTCTGGGACTATTGTTGAGCGGTGGTCTTCATTCCTTCATCTTTGGATGTTGAGTCCGAGCCTTTTAGAGACTTGCCATGGGCATGGAGACCCCTGAGCCGAACCCACTGTCCTGTTTCAGATCTGCATGGGGGATGGGGTTGACATGGTCGTGCGAAAAGCAAGCTTGAGTTTTGTTCCCCACGGCATGGTAGCAGTTGGCTTCCTAGCGGTTGTTGCCATGTTTTCTCTCTTCTTCCTGCCTTGACTGCAAGAGTTGGACTCTGGTAGTGATTCTCCCCAAAAGGGTAGGGATCAGGATGGGGGAAAACCAGCCCCTGCCCCAAAATAGGACCCCTTTGGGGAAAAGGGGACCTCAGAAAGACAGGTGTCCTCAGGGACAAGGTGTGTGTTGGGAAGCTCAACCAAAGACAAAGGCGTATGTTGGGGGCTGGGGAACACTCTTAGCCATAGCTTGGCCTCCTTTCTTACAGCTACATGTAAAGTGAGGCACACTCAACCCACCCAAGAGCTTTCCTTTCCCAGCAGTGGATGGGGCACCTTTGGGAGTGTGTGTGATAAACACTTGGTCCTGATGTCTTTCTGGGGGAGCTACAGGAGGTCTGAGGTCGCTGGAGTAGTGGAGAGGTAAAACTTTCCAATCAATTGTTCAGGGGTTTTACAGAGATGTTTTTGCGGCTCCCTTATAGTCTCCTTGCATCTTCACCGAAAGATAAAGGCATCCCAATGTTTCCATCCCATCCATTTTGGGGACCTCTTTGGATCACATGCAAAGGAAGGGATTGACCTTCCAAGAGAGTGGAGGAAGGCAAGCATTGGGGGGGGGGGTCAGTCCCACATGGCACACTCTCTGCTAATGCCTTGCACATTCCCTTGGCAGGAGGGTTGCCCCGCCTCTTCCACCAACACCCTCCCTCCAAAAACGTGCCACCGGATACTTTGTATCCTCTGCCCTGTCTCCTTCATTGTGCCCCAGGCTTCCTTTCCTGAAGGATACACGCAACTACAGGAAGTTTAAGTGTGCTGTTGCACGCTCACTCGTGGCCATGAATGCAATGGTCATCATCGGGTCGGGTTAAGGGAAACAAGTGCCATCACATGTTCCATCCCACAAATTACATTCTTGGCATCCTTCAGTGTCATAATACATGTGACATTCTGTTCCTACCAGTCAATCGGCGTTTGTGTGTGTGTGTGCTTGTGTATGAGTGTGTTTGTGAGAGAGAGAGATCGAGAAGGGCTTTCTCCACCCAAGGCGCTTCCCTGGGTCAAGCGAAGACTTTTGCAGATGGCAATCACCCAACTTGTGAATCAGTTGGTGGGCCATCTTGGTTCATTTAAGGTAATGGCCAAACCCAGCCACCTATACAGTGAATTTAGGGGTTCCCTATATTGGGCGAATCCAGAATGTCGTTGAAATCGTCCACGAGGTTAAAGGCAGTGGTGTACGATGCTGCCGGTTAAACAACCGGTTCGGTGAGCGTGTGCTTAAAGCCCTTGTGCACAGCGCTGAAAATGGAGCATTTAGAAGCTCAGCTGCTTACCTTCCAACAGTAAATAAAACAGTGAAGTTGGAGGAAATCAGCGGTGCTCCGTGATTGAGTTGAGCTTGAAAGCTGGAAATAAAGGACAGAATAGGGCACAGGCGGGTGGGTGGGGCCAACTGATCATTGGCGCTATCGGTTTGCCTAAACTGGTCCGAACCGGCTGAATGCCATCTCTGGCTAAAGGTATTGTGGCATTGTGTGCATACAATCAGAGAGCGAGAAAGAGAATTGTGCTTTCGAAAGAAAGGAACGGAGCCGGATTCCTCCACCCACCCACCCCCTTTTCCATGGGGAGCATGCAATTCCCTACTACATTCATTTCAACCCCTGCGTTGAAATCATCTGTGTTGACCCCTCACCCCCTCTTGTATCCCGCATGCTTTTCATGCCACCGTCACCGGATGTTCGTTTCTCCTTCTTCCTGAAAACACTACTTATGTACATAAAGGAACACGCTCTCTTGTTTCCCCAGCTGCCCTGAAATGTAATTTATTTGTTATTAAAATGTATTTATTTGACAGAAATGTACAAATATTTTTATACTAATAATAAAATGACAAAAGAAGAAAGGGGGGGAAAAACCAGGTTTGTTGTGCTGTGTGCCTAGTGGTTAATCTCCCTCCCAGTCACCCATAAGAGAGCATTTAACATTTATCTACCACTTCACAATGCTTTACAGTCCTATCTAAGCAGTTTACAGAGTCAGCCGGTTGCCCCCAACAATCTGGGTCCTCATTTTACTCACCTTGGAAGGATGGAAGGCTGAGTCAACCTTGAGCCAGTCAGGATCGAACTTCCTGGCTGTGAGCAGAGTTAGCCTGCAATACAGCATTCTAACCACTGCACCACAGTCCATCCTTCCATACGTATGTCCCAACCAAAAACACTTAGACTTATATACCGCTTCACAGCGCTTTACAGCCCTTCTCTTAAGTGGTTTACAGAGTCAGCCTGTTGCCTCCAACAAACTGGGTCCTCGTTTTAATGACCTCATGAAGATGTCAGGTTGAATCAACTTTGAACCTGTGAGAATCAAACTGCTGACGGTCGGCAGAATTATCCTGCAATACTGCATTTTAACCAGTTGTGCCACCACAGTTCTTCGATGCTGAATATTTATGCTGCTTTGGGGGTTATCTATGCTCCACAGCTCTACCGGGGCTGAATTGGACCAGAAAGAGTAACTAGATGACCTCCGAAGTCCCTTCCAACTCTATTCTATTCTATGTTCTAATTGGGAGGGATGTGGTGGCTCAGTGGCTAAGCCGCTGAGCTCACTGATCAGAAAGGTCGGCAGTTCGGTGGTTCAAATCCCTAGCGCCACATAAGTGAGTGAGCTCCCATTACTTGTCCCAGCTTCTGCCAACCTAGCAGTTCAAAAGCACGTAAAAATGCAAGTAGAAAAATAGGAACCACCTTTGGTGAGAAGGTAACAGCGTTCTGTGCACCTTTGGTGTTGAGTCATGCCGGTCACATGACCACGGAGACGTCTTCGGACAGTGCTGGCTCTTCGGCTTCGATACGGAGATGAACACCGCCCTCTAGAGCCGGGAATGACTAGCACATACGTGCAAAGGGAACCTTTACCTTTATATTCTAATTCTGGAAATCATTGTTGGCATATTAGCGTTCATAAGAGCCGCTTTCCACTGATCCTGGGTGAGCGACATCGTAGCTTCGACCTCTTTATTCCCCCCCCTCCCCCCGGTATCATTTTGTGAGCTCATGGAAACTGAGCTGCAGGCCTATAAAAGGACATTTCTGTCTTCAGAACTCCAAAGGGCAAAGGAGGGACACAGTTCCCAGCCTTTCTGTTGGAACCAGGGGTGAGGAGGAGGGGAAGCAGAAACCCTTCAAAGCAGCTGGTAGATTAATTGGCTCTGCTTTCCCTTCTTGTAATGGGCTCCCTTCCCTGCTGATTTATACCTGCACGCATATTAAGAACAAAGGAACAAACAGTAGAAGGTTTCAGGAAATGGGGGTTCCCCCCAGCCTTTTGTCTTTTTTTAACTTGTGACTTTCAGCCAAGAAAAATCCACAGGATGGATGATTCAGTCCCCGTCCCCCCTTCAGCCCACCCCATCTGAGCTGTAGCAAGAGAATGAAATGTATTGGAGGTGGCACCTGGCTCAATTAACCAGTGAAAGAAGTGCAGGTGTCCTATAGTGGATGAACTACTTAGTAGGAGCCACCAATACGTCTGTAGAGATTCTCCGTTGTCCAGGCCCTGGTTGTCCCAAAGGTGCCTTTTTCAGGAGGCAACTAAACTTTCTTCTTTTTTTTCCTTTTGAAGACGTTTCGCTTCTCATCCAAGAAGCTTCTTCAGCTCTTGACAGGATGGTGGGGAATGGAAGGATTTATACTCCTTGCAGACAGCTGGTCATTTGCATCCTTTTAGAGGGTCCTTGAAGCACTTGGAGGTTTATCTGTGTCCTCAGGGTCACCTGAGTGGTGCAAACAGTTCCTGTAGTCTGCAGTTTTCCCCCCTCTGGAAATCCATTCCTATTCTCACACCATTCCAAGGGTCTTCATCCCAAATTGTATGGCTAAAAGTTTGTAGAGATTCTCAGTTATCCAGGTCATGGTTGTCCCAAAGCTGCTTTTTCGGGAGGCAACTGGACTTTCTGATTTTTTTCTTTTGAAGGCATTTCACTTCTCATCCAAGAAACTTCTTCCCAACTTCTTCAAGGTCTATGGAGATTTTCAGCCTTCCAGGTCATGGTGTTCCCAAAGGTGTTTAGGTGATCCTGAGGACACAGATAAACCTCCAAGTGCTTCAATGACTCTCTTAAAGGATGCAAATGATCAACTCTCTGCAGGGAATATAAATCCTTTCATTCCCCACAGTCCTGTCAGAGCTGAGGAAACTTCTTGGATGAGAAGCAAAATGTCTTCAAAGAAAAAACAAAGTCCAGTTGCCTCTTGAAAAAGCACCTTTGGGACAACCATGACCTGGATGACGGAGAATTTCTACAGACTTTTAGCTATACAAATTGGGATGAACACCCTTTGAATGGGTGGGACTAGGAATGGATTTCCAGAGGGGAAAAATTGCAGACTACAGGAACCATTTGCACCACTCGGGTGGCCCTGAGGACACAGATAAACCTCCAAGTGCTTCAACAGCCATCTAAAAGGGGCCAATTTTTCGCCCTCCCCGAGCCTCCGCATGGGCCCTGCACTTTCCTGGCATCCAAAATGGGAAGGGGCGGGGCCAGCCAGTCCTTGCAACTACCAGTTCGGTGAACCAGATGTAAAATTAGCAACCGGTTCGCCCAAACCAGTCCAAACTGGCTGGATCCCACCGCTGGCTAGTAGTCTGAGCCTCTGGAATATTACAGGAATCAACATTTAGCACCCTCTGCAGTATTATTGTGATTTGGTGAGAGGAAAACCTCATTTGAGGTAGACTTTGGGTTGCTGGAGATGGATTATCCCCAGACAGATCTACTTCAAAAGTCCTAGGAGAAAATTGATTCGACCCATCTTCATGGGAGGTGTTGGATGCTTTCTACCAGGAGGTCTCTGGCGATGACAAGTGAAAGATAAGAGTCCCGCTTAGATTGTAATAGATTTTCTGTGGTAAAATGGGAAAGGCAGCAGAAGGGAATATCGACTTTAGAAGGAATAGGAAACAGCATGGATGTTTGGAAAGTGGAAAATCCTACCATCCAGTTACATACATACATACATACATACATACATACATACATACACACACACACACACACACACACACACACACACACACACACATTAATAAATAAATGATTAGAGGACTGAAGGCTAAAACATTATGCATTATGGATGTGGGCACACATACGTGCAATTTCGGCAGTGAGGAGAAAAAGGTTCGCCATCACTGGTTGAGGGTCTCCTACTTGAGCAGAGGGTTGGACTAGAAGACCTCCAAGGGACCTTCCAACTCTGTTATTCTTTTATAAGTCATCTAGGGGCCAGGCCGAAGATGTAACCTGATGCTCGGAGCTGGGGATGTCTGTGTCCCGTAAGCAGATATAAACTTGCCTGGTTTTCCCACCCCAGCTGCTTCACCCCAGTCTTGGGAAAAGTTTAATTTGGCCAGGCTCCAGGCACGTCATCCGAACAGAGGCAGGATGGGTGAAATTGCAAAATGGGGAGAGAGGGATGGGAGGGGCCGTTCCTGGACTGGAGGCCAGCGGGATGAATGGGTGCCCAAAAGATGCAGTGGTTACAGGAAACTGACGGTAGTGTGTGTGTGTGTGTGTGTGTGTGCGCGTATGTGAGTGTAACTTTGGAACTGGAACTTTGCTGGAACTTTGTGTGCTAAACTGATGTCCACGCTTATCAGTTATCCGTTTCACATAGGGGACTTTGAATTTTGCAGCTGTGGCCAGCTGGGATTTTTTGGGCAGGAAATAGGATGCAGTGGCTAAGACGCTGAGCTTGTCGATCAGAAAGGTCGGCAGTTCAGCAGTTTGAATCCCTAGCACAGAGGTGCCATTCGGCAGGATCTGACCAGTTCTGGAGAACTGGTAGCGGAAATTTTGAGTAGTTCGGAGAACCAGTAAATACCACCTCTGGCTGGCCCCGCCCCCATCTATTCTCTGCCTCCTGAGTCCCAGCTGATCAGGAGGGAATGGGGATTTTGCAGTAACCTTCCCCTGCTTTATCCACCAAGCCACACAGACAGAACAGGTAGTAAAAAAAATTGAATCCCACCACTGCACATAACGGAGTGAGCTCCCATTCCTTGTCCCAGCTTTTGCCTACCTAGCAGTTCAAAAGCATGTAAAAAATGCAAGTAGAAAATAGGGACCACCTTTGGTGGGAAGGTAACAGCGTTCCGTGCACCTTCAGTGTTTAGTCATGCTGGCCACATGACCATGGAGACATCTTTGGACAGCGCTGGCTCTTTGGCTTAGAAATGGAGATGAGCACTGCCCCCTAGAGTCGAGAACGACTAGCACATATGTGTGAGGGAAACCTTTACCTCTACCTTTTCTTTTTCTTTCTCCTCCTTTCTTCTTCTTCCTTTTTCTTCTTCTTTTTCTTCTCCTCCTTTATCTTCCTCTTCTTCCTCTTCCTCCTTCTTCTTCCTCCTCCTCTTCTTTTTTTCTTCTCCTTCTTTCTCCTCCTCTTCTCTTCTTCCTCTTCCTCCTCCTCCCCTCCTCTTCTTCCTTCTCCTCTTTTTTTTCTTCTTCTTCTTCTTCTTCTTCTTCTTCTTCTTCTTCTTCTTCTTCTTCTTCCTCCTCCTCCTCCTCCTCCTCCTCCTCCTCCTCCTCCTCCTCCTCCTCCTCCTCCTCCTCCTGTCTGGATAAAATTCCCAGAACAAAGCCATCTTCTTGGCTTTGTCATCAGCCAAAAATAAACCATTATCAGTACATGTATCTGGTAGTAGCCAATATACCAGCAGATGGGCCGGGTCCTGCGCCTCTCCCCATTTACACAGGGTGTTGTTATTTGCTAATAGCTTCACTTAAGTATATTGGTCTTACACGTAAGCCTGCCAACTCTCAACCTATTCAGAGTCCACAAAGTAGTATAAAAGGGAGGTCAGACCCTTCAGCCACATCCTCCATTAATGCTATTCTTTGCTCGATGGTCTTCTCCTTCCTGCGTCTTTTAATTCGATTTTGTTCTTGGGTACCCTTGAGAAGGTTTGCTCTTGCCAAAATAGCTGCTCTTAGCTGTATCTAAAGTCAGGGTAAGGGTCTTTCCACCACGATCTATGGAAATGAATGGGGATGGAGAGGTTCAGTGCTGGAAAATTACGGAGTCTAAGAACTCCCGTGGATTGCCAGAAGAGCCAATCAATCAATTTGAGGCTAAATAAAAGCTGATTGCTCCTCAGAGCAATGATTAGTCAACTGGATCTAACATACTTGGGCATGTGAGTTGAGTGGATGAGGAACGACCGAAGAAAATTGATTGCATTTGGCAAGAAGAAGCAGGAGAATGGGAAGACAACATCTACTGTCAGACAAGAATCTGAGAGAGATTATGGAAATGTCCTTGGAAGAGCTACAAGTTATTAAACCCAGGCCAGAAGGATGAGCATGTCTTGTTTTTATATTTTACTATCTGATAACCCAGTGTTGCCTGGGTATTTATTTATCCTAATCCTGTATTAGACAGGAAAAAATCCTGATTTTGTTGCAAATGTCCACAATTTCTAATGTTAGGTTTTCCCCCTTACCAGACCCCCCCCCCGCCCCGGGGAGTACTGCGAAGCCATTACCATGGCAACTCCACTGTGCTCTACAGTAGAAGCCATTATAAGGCACAACAGGCTGTATCTTAACAGAACACACCACCCTGAGGGGTGTTAGGGGTGTCTTACCCCCACAGTATTTGTTTCCAGAGAGTAAGTCATCTGTGTACAAAGTTTGCGCGAGATGATCCAGAGTTATGCTGGAACACACACACACACACACACACACACACACACAGATAGATAATCTAGATGATAGATGATAGACAGATAGATAGATGGTAAGTAGGTAGGCAGGCAGGCAGACAGACAGACAGATTGATTGATTATCTAGGTAGGTAGGTAGGTGGGTGGGTGGGTGGATGGATGGATGGGTAGGCAGATTGGTTGATTGGTTGATTGGTTGATTGATTATCTAGGTAGGTAGGTAGGTAGGTAGGTAGGTAGGTAGGTAGGTAGGTAGGTAGGTAGGTAGGTAGGTAGGTAGGTACATAGATGATAGATAGATAGATAGAAATAGATAGATAGATAGATAGATAGATAGATAGATAGATAGATAGATAGATAGATAGATAGATAGATAGATAGATAGATTATCTATATAGACAGACAGACAGAAAGAAAGACAGACAGACAGACAGAAATAGCTCCGTGCAAGTCCTAGGAATTGAAGATAACTTGATGATATTTGTATGCCATCCTGAGAAATGGCTCTTTTGTGGAATTTGGCTCAACCAAGTCAACTAGCATTGGGGGTAATCGGCAATAAATGGTCTCTCCCCAAGGCAGGAGCTCCTTTTGTTCATCCTTTCCTGCTTCCCAGCTACAGGAGGATGATTTTAAAGGGTTGGAGCAGAACTGTAAAGGGATTACCAAATAATGTGTGCCCACTTCAGCAGAGGCCTGAAGTGTTATTCTTAGCAGTAAGTGCACATTTGCACCGACAAGGGTTGCGAGGGAAAGCGCCAAGGTTAGAGAGAAACAAAACACAGAAAGTGCACGAGCTGACAGTGCAATTAGAGCTTGCATGCATAATGAATTAAGCCCACTGACCCTTCAGGAGAGCAATGATGGATGGCAACGCAGCCCAGTCGGTGATACTGAGTTCATTAACCTAAGTAATGGGACGGGCGCCCTTGTCTCTGTGCATACGCTCTGATTCTAATTGAATTGTCTCAGCCATGGGGTACTCCCTCTGATCACACACACATCCCAACCCCCCAAGAGTAGGATATTTGAAACGGAGAGAAAGTAGGCATCAGATCAAGTGAGTGCAGAAAAGCCCAGTGGGTGTTGGGCCAGACATATTTTTCCAGAGGAAGGGAAGGAAGGAAGGAAGGAAGGGAAAGAGATGGAGGAAGGAAAGAGGGAGGGAAGGAAGGAAGGAGAAAGAGATGGGAGAAGGAAGGAAGGAGCGAAGGAAGGAAGGAAGGTGAAAGAGATGGAGGAAGGAAGGAGGGAGGGAAGGAGAAAGAGATGGGAGAAAGAAGGAAGGGGGGAGGGAAGGAAGGTGGGAAGGAGAAAGAGATGGGAGAAGGAGGGAAAGAAAGCGAAAGAGATGGAGGAAGGAAGGAGGGAGGGAAGGAAGGAAGGAAGGAAGAAAGGAGAAAGAGATGGGAGGAGGAAGGAAGGAGGGAAGGAAGGAAGGAGAAAGAGGTGGGAGAAGGAGGGAAGGAAGGCAAAAGAGATGGGAGAAGGAAGGAAGGAGGGAAGGAAGGAAGGTGAAAGAGATGGAGGAAGGAAGGAGGGAGGGAGGGAAGGAAGGAGAAAGAGATGGGAGAAAGAAGGAGGGAGGGAAGGAAAGAAAGAAGAAAGGGAGGAGAAAGAGATGGGAGAAGGAGGGAAGGAAGGCGAAAGTGATGGAGGAAGGAAGGAGGGAGGGAAGGAAGGAGAAAGAAATGGGAGAAAGAAGGAAGGAAGGTGAAAGAGATGGAGGAAGGAAGGAGGGAGGGAAGGAAGGAGAAAGAGATGGGAGAAGGAAGGAAGGAAGGAAGGAGAAAGAGATGGGAGAAGGAGAGAAGGAAAGCGAAAGAGATGGAGGAAGGAAGGAGGGAGGGAAGGAAAGAAGGAGAAAGAGATGGGAGAAAGAAGGAAGGAAGGTGAAAGAGATGGAGGAAGGAAGGAGGGATGGAAGGAAAGAGAAAGAGATTGGAGAAGAAAGGAGGGAAGGAAGGAAGGAGAAAGAGATGGGAGAAGGAGGGAAGGAAAGCGAAAGAGATGGAGAAAGGAAGGAAGGAGGGAAGGAAGGAAGGAGAAAGATGGGAGAAAGAAGTAGGGAAGGAAGGAAGGTGAAAGAGATGAAGGAAGGAGGGAAGGAAGGAAGGAGAAAGAGATGGGAGAAGGAAGAAAGGAAGGAGAAAGATGGGAGAAGGAAGGAGAAAGAGATGGAGGAAGGAAGGAAGGAGGGAAGGAAGGACAAAGATGGGAGAAGGAAGGAGGGAAGGAAGGAAGGTGAAAGAGATGAAGGAAGGAGGGAGGGAAGGAAGGAGAAAGAGATGGGAGAAGGAAGGAAGGAGAAAGAGATGGAGGAAGGAAGGAGGGAGGGAAGGAAGGCGAAAGAGATGGGAGAAGGAAGGAAGGAGGGAGGGAAGGAAGGAAGGTAGGAAGGAGAAAGAGATGGGAGAAGGAAGGAAGGAAGGAAGGTGAAAGAGATGGAGGAAGGAGGGAGGGAGGGAAGGAAGGAGAAAGAGATGGGAGAAGGAAGGAAGGTGAAAGAGATGGAGGAAGGAAGGAGGGAGGGAGGGAAGGAAGGAGAAAGATGGGAGAAGGAAGGAGGGAAGGAAAGGAGATGCATCATCATCAGACAAGGTGCTATCAAAAGCAAAGAATCAGTAATTAAAACCAATTCTAATGTGACTTAATTTTTTTAAAAATTCTTCTGCTTCCCTCCTTTTCATGTCATTTCATCTGCTCAAGAATTGTAGGGCAATTCTGGAAATTTTACAGTGTTTTTCGATCTTTTGGGATGGTTGTAATGAAATGGAGTTGGTCATACAGGTTGCATTAAGCCCCCAGGCTTATTTTGGTAACTCTGGGAAACCTTGGATTTGTGCTGCTGGAATTTAGTGGCATACTGGCAGTTTTCAATAGCTTTTTTCCCTCTTTTCCCTTGTTTTGGAAGGAGGGGAGAGAGAGAGAGGGAGGGGAAGAAAGAGGGAGGGAGATAAAGAAAGAGAGATAGATAGGGAGGGAGGGTGTGAGAGAGCAAAAGAGAGGGGGAGGGTGAGAGGAGAGAAAGAAAGAAAGAAAGAAAGAAAGAAAGAAAGAGGGGGGAGATAGGGGAGGGAGGAGGAGAGAGAAAGAGGGGGAGAGAGAAAGAGGGAGGGAGGAAGAAGGAGGGGGAGAGAGGGGAGAGAAAGAGGGGGAGAGAGAAAGAGAAAGAAAGAGAGGGGGAAGAGAGGGAGAGAGCGATGGGGATAGGGAGAAAGAAACGGGGGAGAAAGAGGGAGGGAGAGAGAAGAAGAGGGGGGAGAAGGGAGAGAAAGAGAGAAAGAGAGAGTGGGAGAGAGAAAGCGAAAAAAAGAGAGGGGGAAGAGAGGGAGAGGGAGATAGAGGGAAGGGGAGAGGGAGAAAGACGGGGAGAGAAAGAGAGGGGGAGAGAGAGAAAGAGGGAGGGAGAGAGAAGGGGAGGGGGAAAGGGAGAGAAAGAAAGATGGAGAAAGAGAGGGGGAGAGAGAAAGAAAAAGAGAGGGGGAAGAGAGGGAGAGGGAGAGAGAGAGGGAAGGAGGGTAAGAGAGAGAAAGAGCGAGGGATGGAGAAAGAGAGGGGGAGAGAGTGAAGGAGAGGCAAAAAGGGAGAGAAAAAGAGAAAGAGAAAGAGGGGGAGAAAGAAAGAGAGAGGGGGAGAGAGAGGGAAGGAGGGTAAGAGAGAGAAAGAACGAGGGATGGAGAAAGAGAAAGAAAGAGGGAGGGGGAAGGGACGGTGAGAGAGAAAGAGAGAGAATAAAAGTTGAAGTTGTTGCATTCTCCTTAGCAGAGCGATATTTCACTTAAACCCCCATCCCCAGAAACCACAAGGAGTGGGGGGGGGGGTTTAAACATCTAAGCTCTGCTCTGACCCATTTCTGCTCTTTAGAGCTAGCAAATAAATATATTCATGGCTTCCCATTCCAGCTGGAGGAGGAAAAAACCCTCTCTTATAATAATCATCATCATCAAGATATTGCCCAACATTTCTTCTTCTTTCTCTTGAATCAACTCAGGTATTTGGAGGGTTTATATTCCTAAATAAGCTGATTTGTCCATCAAGCATCAGCATTTCATGTGAGGCTTAACCAAATCTGGGGGAAACGTTCTGTGTCTCCTATCTTTGCTCGGTGCATCATGTTTCGATGGAGAAGAAGAAAGAGCTGCAACAAGAGATCTCCAGAGATCTTCCCCCAGAAAGCACCAGAAGCAGTGATGGGTTGCAGGCGGTATGCCCCGGTACGGACGTACCACTGCCTGGCCGGAGCACCAGGTACCGTTCCGGTACGGTGCTCTGAAGGGCTCACCTGCCCTCCTGGGCTCCTTACCTGTATTTGAACTCTTCTGCGCATGCGTACAGAGTACACAGCCCCTGCGCAAACAGCTGGAGCATCATAGAGGCATCGCAAAAGGTAAGGACGCATGGGTGCGCTGTGCACATTCATGTGGTGAACGCCGGTCCCTATTGCAACCGGTCCAGAACCCAACACTGGCTAGAAGGCAGGAACGAGAAGCAGTGGGTGGAAAGGATCCAAGAGGAAAATCAACCTTGAATGGAGGAGACATTTCCTGACAGTGAGAACAGTCAACCTGGGTTGACTTCAGAAGTCATGGGCGCTCCATCGCTGGAGGTTTTAAAGGAGAGATTGGAGAACCATTTGTCCAGAAGGATGTAGGGCGTCAAACTCAATTTCATTGAGGCAGGGCAGGGGTGGGCTGCTGCCGGCATTACAGCCGGTTCAACGAGCCAAAAATTAGCACCCAAAACAGTCTGTGCATGGACACAACGTTAGAAAAGGGGGGGGGATTACATTTTTGCAATGAAGATCGTTCTGCACATGCGCAGAATAAAAAAGATGACACTACTGCCGATAGAACCAGTTCAGGGGTGTGGCAGGCTGAGTGACTACCTACTCGGCTGAACCGGGCCCAACTGGTTGGAACCCACCTCTGAGGCAGGGGTGAAATGTTCTGAAGTCTGCTATCACTTCGTGCGCACAAGGATTTCTTTTTTTTTTAAGGGCATAAATAGCCCTTAGGAAGCTTGTAGAGTGTTTCCGGGGGGGGGGATGAGCAAAAAGGGGCATAAGGAAACTTATAGTGTGCTCCTGGGGGGTGGGGGGGCAAAATTGAGCAGAAAACGGCCTATTTTTTGCTCATTTCTGCCCTCCCCAGCCCCCAGGAGCACTCTATAAGCTTCCTAAAGGCTATGCACAGCCATTTTGGTGAAGGGGGTGGGGTTTCAGGAGGCAAAAACATGCTGTATTCAGTGTATAAGACACACCCAGATTTTCAGCCTCTTTTTGGGGGAAAAAGGTGCGTCTTATACTTCAAAAAATACAGTAAATTGCACGCCACGGCTGATTGTTGCACAGCTGATCATCGGAACTACCGGTTTGCCTGAACTGGCCCAAACTGGTAGCATTTCAGCCATGCATTGAAGGCATACATCAGAGTTGTGTTTGACCTCAGAGGGGGCAGGGTGTGTGTGGCCAGGGTGTGTGTGGCCAGGGTGACATCACTCGTGTTGGGGGTGCCTGTGATGGCCAAGTGCTAAGGCAGGAATTCCCTCAGACCCTCCCTCTCATTATAATCTTCCTTCCTTCCCTCCCTCCCTTCCTTTTCTTCTTTTTCCTCTCCTCTTCATTCTCCTTTCTTCTTCCTTCCCCTTCCTTCTTTTTCCTTCCTTGCTCTCTCCCCATCTTCCCTTCTTTTTCTTTGTCCTCTTTCTCCTTTCCTGTCCCTTCTTTTATGCTCAAAGGCAAAAGGGGAAACATTTCCCCTTTTGTTTTTAGTTCCTTTTGATTGCCCTCTGCCAGCAAAAACAGAGCTTGAGAGGGCCATGTGCAGCCTTCTTGGACTCTGTTTTTTGCTGCAATAACCTCTTGCAGCCCTCTGCCAGCAAAAACAGGCTCCATTTTTGCTAGTAGAGAGCTGCAGGAAACTGTCATGGCTGAAAATGGGGCTCAGCCGTCCCGAACTCCATTTTTGCTGGCAGAGAGTTGCAGGAGGCCATCATGGCCAAAAATGGGGCTTAGCCCTCCTGAGCTCCGTTTTTGCTGGCAGAGGCACCGGGGGATGATTCTTTGCTGTTTCCAGAGCGGCCCTGCAGACCATATCTAAGCAAGCACCCCATGGGTTGAATCCTGCCCATGGGCCTTGAGTTTGACACCCCTGATGTAAAGTCTCCTGTGCGAGCAGTGGGCTGGACTAGAAGACCTCCAAGATCCCTTCCAACTCTGTTATTCTACTAAACCCCTGGTGTAGAAGCATTTCGCCACTTCCTGACCAGAAGCGTCTCATGTCGGGGAAGGATTCAGCGTCCCAACCACCAAAGCCGTTTCCCACCAGCTTGACGTGAGTTCCCTCCGTGAGAAAAAGCTGGCTGGCGACATCGGGCAGACGAGTTCATTCTGGATTAAGCAATGTCAGGATTGCTTAAAAAGCAGCAAAAGATCAGCCCCAGGGACAGGGAGGTCGAGGGAACTGTGCGCAAACAAGTGTCTGGAAGTTGTTATGAATGTATTTTTCGGGTGAAGTGTTTTGTGTCAGAGATAAAGGTTGGTCACATTCTGAAGGGAAGGGAAAGGGAAAGGTGGGAGGAGGAGGAGGAGGAGGAGGAGGAGGAGGAGGAGGAGGAGGAGGAGGAAAGAAGAAAGAGGAGGAGGCGAAGGAGAGGAGAAGAAGAAGGAGGAAGAGAAGAGGAGGAGGAGGGGAAGGGGTAAGAGGAGGAGGCGAAGGAGAGGAGGAGGAGGAGGAGGAGGAGGAGGAGGAGGAGGAGAAGAAGAAGAAGAAGAAGAAGAAGAAGAAGAAGAAGAAGAAGAAGAAGAAGAAGAAGAAGAAGAAGAAGAAGAAGAAGAAGAAGAAGAAGAAGAGTTTCTGGCATGGGGAGGAGGAGGAGGAGGAGACTATGGGATTGTTGGGGCTCTCTGAATTTGGTGGTTTTGTGGTAGACATTTCATTATCCAAACTGAGTAACATCATCAGTAGTAGGGAGTGAGGTTTAAGGAGGAGGAGGAGGAGGGAGGAGATGATGACAACTGTGGGATCCTTGGTGCTCTCTGAGTTTGGTTGTTTTCTGGCAGATATTTCATTACCCAAATAGGTAACACCATCAGTATTACAGGGAGTGGGGTTTGAGGAGGAAGAGATAAGGAGGTGGTGGAGGAGGAGGTGGTAGAGGAGGAGATTAAAACAACTGTGGGATCTTTGCTATTCTCTGGTTGTTTTCCTACAGACGTCTCATTACCCAAAGTAGGCCACCTCAGCTGATCATCATTAGCAATTTGGGTAATGAAACGTCTGCAAGAAAACAACCAAGCTCAGTGGGAGGCCTCCGAGTGGAGTTCGGTCCTGCTGAGGCCTGATCATCCCCTCCTGTTTCTGCTTTCGGAGGCCTCTAACTTCCCGATGGGAAGCAAGCTCTGGAAGTCTGCAAAGTCAGCCTAAAGCCGGACCCTGGAATTCATTCTCATGAGCAAATGCTGGTTTCCCCTTCTGGAAAGGCTTATCTCCTGCCTGTTCTCTCCATGGTGCATCACTAGCAATTTCCAAGAATTAATTTGGAGAGAGGGCTGGGGGAAGAGATGCTGATAGTGCCTGGGTTTAATGGATACTGCAAAGAGGCCAAAGATACAAGCAGACATCCCACCTTAGAATAAAATAGGAGCTGGAAGGGACCTTGGAGGTCTTCTAGTCCAGCCCCCTGCTCAAGCAGGAGACCCTATATCATTTCAGATAAATATTTGTTCAATCTCTTCTTAAAAACCTCCAGTGATGAAGCACCCATGATTTCTGGAGGCAAGCTGTTCCATTGGTTAATTGTTCTCACTTTTAGGAAGTTTTTTCTTAATTCCAGTTGCTTCTCTCCTTGGTTAGTTTTCATCCACTGTTTCTTGTCTTGCCTTCAGATGCTTTGGAGAATAAATTGACCCCCTTCTTTGTGGTAGCTCCTTAAATACTGGAATATGATGGATAGATTTTCTCTGTGTTGATCAGGTCCTTCACTTCTTCCAATGGTGCCCCATTGTGACTGAGTCTATGCCCTTTACTACTACTACTATTCTTCTTCTTCTTCTTCTTCTTCTTCTTCTTCTTCTTCTTCTTCTTCTTCTTCTTCTTCTTCTTCTTCTCCTACTCCTACTTCTACTTCTCCTCCTCCCCCTCCTCCTTTTCCCCCTCCTCCCCCTCTTCTTCCTTTCTTCCTCCTCCTTCTTCCTCTTCTTTTCTTCTCCTCCCCCTCCCCCTCTCCATCTCTTTCTCCTGCTTCTTCTGCTTCTCCTCCTCCTCTCTTCTTCCTTCTCTTCCTTCTTCCTTCACCTCCTCCTCCTCTTTCTTCCTCCTCCTCCTCCTCCCTTCTACATTTCCCAGCATTAGAACCTCCCCTAGAGAACTGGGTCTTTCTACAAAGGTGTCCAAATGTAGGATAATTTAAGCCCGGTCATTGGTACCTGGAGAGAAAACTCTGGGTTGATGTGTTCAATGATCCATTGGTTTGTTTTCATAGCTGTCCACCATAATCTCTGGAGTCTTCTCTACCACCAAGGTTCAAAAGCATCAATATTCTTCCTCTCCTGCTTTTTCAAACTGGTTTCAACTTAATCCTTAGAAAACCGTGATCTTTTACATGCACGTCATTCATTTCTGAAATGAACTTTCAGAAGATGGAGCAATGCTTTTACATATGCTTGAAGTTTAATGAGAAGCTTAAGGATTAAGTAAATCTTATATTGACATTATATAGATTATTTTTTCTCTCTCTTTTTCCAGGGATCTTTTTTTCTGCCTTTATGCTCTGTTTACTTTAATCAGCACAAGTGATGCCATTTTTGTACCGTACAATCACTTCCTTTGTTTATTTGTTATACTTCTACCAACACAACACTTCTAAACAAAACCGAGCCAATTTAATGAGACTTCCACACAGTCGTCTTTGTGAGAATTCAGAAAGTGACACTAAGTTGAAGCCATTCCTGTGGTGGAGCTAGGAGCCCAATGATTCATCTAGAGAGTGGGTGACAATCACATTCAAAGGTCAAGGAAGACTTACCAGGTTCATTGAGGGACCAAGAATTAAGGAGAAACTTCTTAACAGGGAGGACAATTAACCAGTGGAACAGCACGCCTCCAGAAGTTGTGGGTGCTTCATCATTGGAGGTTTTTAAGAAAAGTCTGGACAGTCACTTGTCTGAAATGATATAGGTTCTCCTGTTTGAGGAGGGAACTGGACTAGAAGACCTCCAAGGTCCCTTCCAGCTCTATTCTATTCTATTCTATTCTATTCTATTCTATTCTCTATCCTATCCTGCCCTGTCCTATTCTATTCTCTATCCTATTCTGTATTATAATTATAATTCTATTCTAGTCTCTATTTTGTAGTCTATGCTGTATTGTAATTCTATATTCTATTCTATTCTGTTCTGTTCTGTTCTGTTCTATTCTATTCTATTTTCTATCCTATCCTGCCCTGTCCTGTCCTATTCTATTCTATATTGTATTCCTTATTGTATTCTAATTCTATTCTCTTTTTTATAGTGTTTTCTCTATTGTAATTCTATTCTATTCTATTCCTTATTCTATTCTATTCTATTCTATTAATTTTCTTATATTCTATTCTATTCTGTTCTGTTCTGTTCTGTTCTATTCCCATTCTATTCTATTCTATTCTATTCTATTCTATTCTATTCTCTCTTCTATTTTCTATCCTATCCTGCCCTGCCCTGTCCTATTCTATTCTGTATCCTATTCCTTATTGTATTCTAATTCTAATTCTATTCTATATTTTGTAGTCTATACTGTATTGTAATTCTATATTCTATTCTGTTCTGTTCTGTTCTATTCTATTTTCTATCCTATCCTGTCCTGTCCTTTCCTATTCTATTCTATATTGTATTCCTTATTGTATTCGAATTCTATTCTCTATTTTGTAGTCTTTTCTCTATTGTAATTCTATTCTATTCTATTCCTTACTCTATTCTATTAATTTTCTTATATTCTATTCTATTCTATGCTGTTCTGTTCTGTTCTACTCTACTCTATCCCTATTCTATTCAATTCCCTCTTCTATTTTCTATCCTATCCTGCCCTGCCCTGTCCTGTCTATTCTATTCTGTATCCTATTCCTTATTGTATTCTAATTCTAATTCTATTCTCTCTATTTTGTAGTCTATGTTGTATTGTAATTCTATATTCTATTCTATTCTATTCTATTCTGTTCTGTTCTGTTCTGTTCTGTTCTATTTTCTATCCTATCCTGTCCTGTCCTGTCCTGTTCTATTCTATATTGTATTCTTTATTGTATTCTAATTCTAATTCTATTCTATCTGTATTTTGTAGTCTATGCTGTATTATAATTCTATATTCTATTCTATTCTATTCTATTCTGTTCTGTTCTATTCTATTTTCTATCCTATCCTGTCCTGTCCTATTCTATTCTATATTGTATTCTTTATTGTATTCTAATTCTATTCTCTATTTTGTAGTCTTTTCTCTATTGTAATTCTATTCTATTCATTTTCTTATATTCTAGTCTGTTTCATAGTCTATTCTAATTCTAATTCTATTCTGTTCTGTTCAGTTCTACTTTACTCTATTCCCTATTCTATTCTATTCTATTCTACCTATTCCTATTCCACTCCACTCCACTCCACTCCACTCTACTCTACTCTACTTTACTCTACTCTACTTTACTCTACTCTACTCTACTGTTGTTAGACAGTTGTAAATGTCCCAGTTGAAGAAAATTGCAATTAACATGATCCAGTTCTGCATTCTAACCACTGCACCATCACAGCTGTCATCATGCCAAAGACTAACAGCCAAAATATACTATATCTATCTGCTAGTTACGGCTAAAGCAAGTTTTAAAACCTCTAGTTGCCAAGAAGTAAATCTGTTTGTTCAGTGGTGGGCGCATTGTCATAGCGATGACCTCAAATGTAATGAGTATTTCACAAATAGCAGCATCTCCAGCTATATACAATTTTCCTGACTTCCAGGGGTTTTTGATACAAACGTTGATAAAATTGGCATGATATACACCCCCATAAAGTCACAGTGGAGAAGTTCGTATCCCCAACTTCCATGCGGCCAAAAACATCCACAGAGGTGGACAAAATTCTAAAATAAGAAAAAGCATTAAGCTTATCTTGTTGTTTGGTGTCAAGACAATATATATTTGAGGATCAGCTCAATATCAGAGACCCTGGAGATATTAGGAAGTGGATGAAGATGTTGTGGCCCACCAGAGGCCAGCAGAGCTAGCAGCAGATTCAGACAGTGAAGAGGTTGGGGAGGCACATGGGCCGGTCCTGGAGTCTGGAGAAGGCTCTGATGAGGGCTCTGTATCGGAGGCAGAGAGGGATCCAGAACCATATGTCAGTTATCAGCTGCCTTCAGAGTCAGACATCAGTGGGGCAGATGAACAGCTGAAGCCTGTTCCCAGTGTGCGCATATGCAGAGTTGCCAGATGAAGGGAACAACTAAGGAACAAGGGTCAACTTGGGAGTAAGGCCATAGGTGGATGATGAAGGGCCCCTCCCAGAGGAAATAAAAGAGGAACGAAAGGGGAGAGGAGTTTGCAGGAGTCCATTAGTTCACTTCATTGGTTGGTGACTCTCCGAAACTCCTTCCCAGGTTTTACAGATGTCAGCCTGGCAGCTCTTCAAGCCAGAGAAGGTCTGTGACCGTAAATCCTCCCTTGAAAGACTTTGCTGGATGTGAATGAGCAGAATTCACAGTCAGTTGATAAAAGGGTTTTTTTGTTGTTGAGACCAGGAGTTTGCTACATGCTCTTGGGAAGCCTCGGTCAAAACAGGAGAATCCATAAGGATGCAGTTTATAGCATCCAACGTTTCTTCCAGGCAGAAAGAATGGGGGGCAAATCTATCCTTTACAGTTAAAAATAGCAAGCCACCCAGAGCCAATGCATTTAGCCAGCAATTAATTACTTGAATCCATTCCCTTTCATTGACTGTTGCTCTCCTAATCCCTAAACATAATACCATTCTTGATAACTAAGAAGGAGACCCTCGAGAAGGCTGGCTGTGCTACTTCCTCCGGTTCATAATCTTTAGAGCGCTGACTTGAGCCAAGTATATTATTTGAGTCACTAGTCTGCCATCAAATATCTTAGTGACACATGATTATGCAATCAATGTGTTGGAATGCCCAGCTTCGAGGAATTCCTTAGCATTTACTAAAGGTAAAAGTTCTCCTCGCAGATATGTGCTAGTCGTTCCTGACTCTAGAGGGCAGTGCTCATCTCTGTTTCAAAGCTGAAGAGCCAGCGCTGTCTGAAGACATCTCCATGGTCATGTGACCGGCATGACTAAATGCCGAAGGCACACGGAACGCTGTTCTATTTTTTATCCTATCCTATCCTGTCCTATACTATTCTGTATTCCTTATTGTATTCTAATTCTAATTGTATCTTATTCTCTATTTTGTAGTCTTTTCTCTATTGTAATTCTATTCATTTTCTTATATTATATTCTAGTCTGTTTCATAGTCTATTCTAATTCTAATTCTATTCTATACTCTACTTTACTCTACTCTACACTACTGTAAATGTCCCAGGTGAAGAAGTCCTCCTTTTCTCTAGACACCAAAGATGGTTCCTATTTTTTCTACTTGCATTTTTTACGTACTTTTGAACTGCTGGGTTGGCAGAAGCTGGGACAAGTAACGGGAGCTCAATCTGTTACGTGGCGCCAGGGATTCGAACCACCAAACTGCCAACCTTTCTGATCGACAAGCTCAGCGTCTTAGCCACTGAGCCACTCTAGTAGTATTTAGTAGTATTTAATAGTAGCATTTACTACTTCTGTTCTATTTGTGTCTTTTAAAAAATTCACTTGCACAGAAAACTACCGCCAGGTACTTCAGAGGCATAAGTTGTTCAGCCTTATCTCTTTATTCGCCTGCTGTGTTTAACTGGATTTCATTGCAATCAAATCAATCTTTATCACAATCACAGCCCAACACAAACCCTTAAATTTAGTCTTCTGGTAATTGACGCTCAGGCATCGCTGGGCACCAAAGATGACAAGAGACCCTTGGTATCTCTTCAGTCCAATTAAACTGCTTGAAAGGGTCACGGTGTCATCTGCGTAGGAAGTACACGGCGATGGCCGGGCACTGAGGTGGTTGAAAGGCCCCCTCGGCGAAGCTGTGCATCACACGGAGAACATTGAAATGAAGTAGAAGAGGCACCGATTCACATTCGTCCTGAGCAGCCATAGGATTGGCTGGTTGGACATAATGGTTGCATTTCACTTGCACAAAGGGAAGAAAATCAAAGAGCTTACTGACATAGGATAGGATAGACATTGGAATGAAGAATAGAATAGAATAATGAATAGAATAATGAATAGAATAGAATAGACATTGGAATGAAGAATAGAATAGAATAATGAATAGAATAATGAATAGAATGGAATAGAATAGACATTGGAATGAAGAATAGAATAATGAATAGAATAGAATAATGAGTAGAATAGAATAATGAATAGAATAGAACAGAATAGAATTAGAATACAGTAAGGAATAGGATACAGAATAGAATAGACTATGAAACAGACTAGAATATAATATAAGAAAATGAATAGAATAGAATTACAATACAGAAAAGACTACAAAATAGAGAATAGAATAGAATTAGAATTAGAATACAATAAGGAATAGGTACAGAATAGAATAGGACAGGTCAGGACAGGACAGAACAAGACAGGACAGGACAGGATAGGATAGTATAGAAAATAGAACAGAGCAGAGAATAGAATAGAAGCTAGATGGGACCTTGGAGGTCTTCTAGACTAGCCCCCTGCTCAGGCAGGAGGCCCTCTACCATTCCAGACAAATGGCTGTCCATTCTCTTCTTCAAAACCTCCAGTGATGAAGGACCCAAGATTTCTGGCAAGCTGGTTAATTGTCCTCACTGTTGGGAAGTTTCTCTTTAATTCAAGTTTGCTTCTCTCCTTGATGAGTTTCCACCCATTGCTTCTTATCCTGCCCTCAGGTGTTTTGGAGAATAAGTGGACCTTCTTTGGGGCAGCCCCTCAAATACTGGGAAATTGTTATCATGTCACCCCTAGTCCTTCTTTTCTCTAGACTGGCCGTACCCAAATCCTGCAACCATTCTTCATGTGGTTTAGTCTCCAGGCCTTTGATAGTCTTAGTTGCTCCTCTCTGAAATTATCTTTTAAACTGCCTTTAATACCAGCCACAAAAATAATCACAGGGGAATGGAGCTGAGGAACATCTACTTTGCACTAAAAAAATCCAGCAGGTCCAGTGGTGAAATCTAAATTTTTAACTACCGGTTCTGTGGCCGTGGCTTGGTGGGCATGGCTTGATGTGGGGGTCATGTGACTGGGTAGGCATGGCTATGTAGTCATGTAACTGGGGGATTGAAAGACAGAAACTCACTTTAACAATGTCCTGCTGGAGCAGGGTTGGACTAGATGACCTCCAGGTGCCTTCCAGCCCTGGATTATCCTCTGAAGCTTCATCTAGTGCCAGGTTTGTAGTCCTTCCATCCTCTCCTTTCCCCCCTCTCTTTCTTTTCATCTTCTTTGCTTTCTTTCTTCTTTCTTTCTTTCTTTCTTTCTTTCTTTTCTTTCTTTCCCCACCCCCGCATTTCTGGAGAACCTGTAGTAAAAAAAAATACTTCAAAAGTTTTTTTTTTTTAAGTTCCAAAGATGAGCTGTGCGATGTGCGATCGTCGGAACTTTACCCCTCCCGCTCTTTTTTAAAAAAATTTTTTACTACCAGTTCTGCAAACCAGTAGCATTTTTTACTAGAGGCTCAGGCGAACTGGCCCAAACAAGTAGCATTTCACCCCTGGGCAGATCTATCTGTCTAAGAGCATTTTGAGAGACACTGTTTAATGCCAGGAATAGAAGAAGGGCCCCTGTGGGTTTGTTTGGAAAATTTGTTTTGACTGGCATCCTTTTTTTCTGCTGGGACCAGCTATAAATCCCCAGCATCCCATAAACAGGACACACAATCAATACTTTATTCCCAGTGACTGCTTAATTCAGAGGCACATTATAGATCCTGGGAGTGCCATAAAAAAGGCATTCAGGGTTTGAGTCGATGGATTAAGTCATCAATAGAGATCTATCACTATGCTCTATAATTATATTTTAACGACTACATTTTACCTTTAATGATGGGTGGGTACCCACTGTCCACTGTGGAAGTGTCTCTCCATTCTTCCTTTTTCATTTCTATCTTTTTCTCTTTCTCCATTTTCCCCCTCTCTATTTCTTCATATCTTCCTTCTTCTTTTCCATTCTTCCTTTTTCATTCCTATCTTTTCCCCCTCCTCCATTTTCCCTCTTTATGTCTTCATATCTTCCTTCTCCATTCTTCCTTTTTCATTTTTACCTTCTCCATTTTCCCTTCACCATTTCTTCATGGCTTCATTCTCCTTCTCCTTTCTCATTTCTATCTTTTTCTCCTTCTCCATTCTCCCTCTTCATGTCTTCATATCTTCCTTTTTCATTTCTACCTTCTCCATTTTCCCCTCACCATTTCTTTATATCTTCCTTCTCTGTTTCTTCCTTCTCTTCCTTCTTCGCCTTCTCTGTTCTTCCTTTTTTCCCTCTGCGCCTCCTCCATTTCCCTCCCCATTTCTTCATGTCTTCCTTCTCTTTCTCCATTCTTTGTTTTTCATTTCTTCCTCCTTATTCTCCATTCTTACTTCTTCATTTCTACCTTCTCCTCCTTCTCCACTTTCCCGTTTCCATTTCTCCTCCTTCTCTTCTCCATTCTCCTTCATACCTTCCTTGTCCTCCTGCTCCCTCTCTGTTTCCTCCCTCTCCATTTCTTCCTTCTCCTTCCTCTTCTTCTCCATTCTTCCTTCTTTGTTTCTACTTTCTCTTCCTTCTCCACTTTCCCTCTCAATTTCTCAATCTCTTCCTTCTCCTTTTCCCCTCTCTGTTTCTTCATGTCTTCCTTCTCCATTTCTTCCCTCTCCATTTCTTCCTTCTCCTCCTTCTCCATTCTTCCTTTTTAGTTTCTATCTTCTATTTTCTGCTCTGTTTTTCCATGTCTTCCTTCTGCTTCTCCATTTCTTCCCTCTCCTTCTTCATTCTTCGTTTTTCATTTCTACCTTCTCCTTTTCCCCTCTCCATTTTTCCTTTTTCCTCCTTCTCCTTTTCTCCTCCATTCTTCTTCATTTCTACCTTCTCCCTCTCCGTTTCTTCCTTCTCCTTCTTCTTCTTTTCTGTTCTTCCTTCTTTGTGTCTCCTTTGTCCTCCTTCTCCATTTTTCCCTCTCCATTTCTCCTTTTTCCTACTTCTCCTTTTCTCTTCCATTCTTCTTCATTTCTACCTTCTCCTTCTCCATTTCTTCTCTTTCTCCCACTTTATTTTTTCCAGCCTGCGAAAGATTGTCTGAACTGGCCAAATATACACGGAACCAAGATAGGAATCTGTCTGCCTCTTCGATGTTTGCTTGTTTGTTGTGCATGAGAATTAGATCTTCATCACACAATCCTCCAGTGTATACTTCAATGCCTGTCAATATTTACCCCGTTGGGATAAAAATTGATTTGAAGGAGAGAGTGGGATGTTTTAAAAGAAATTTATCAAGGCTATAATTGCAATCAGAAACCTGTTGTGAGTTTGCTCTGCCTGGTTCACTGAGGAAGGTGTTAGATTAGTAGGGGGGCTGTTTTCTGCAGCCCCTTTAACCACAAAAGGGTCCCTGGGATATTTGGGGGAAATTCCTCTCTTTTTGCTCAACCTTCTCAGGGCTGCAACTTTTTCTTTCTAACTGGAAGGTGGGATAAAAACTATAATATAATAACATTATATTTTTATATAAAAATTGACTTGAAACTCAATGTTAAGAAAATAAATATCATGGCATCCGGTCCTCTCAATTCCTGGCCAATAGATGTGGAAGAAATAGAGGTAGTGACGGATTTTACTTTCCTGGGCTCCAAGATCACCGCAGATGGGGACTGCAGCCAAGAAATTAAAAGAGGCTTGATCCTGGGGAGGAAAGCAATGGCAAATCTAGGCAGCAGACTGAAAAGCAGAGACATCACCCTGCCAACAAAAGTGGGTATAGTCAAGGCTATGGTTTTCCCAGTTGCAATGGATGGCTGTGATGGTTGGACCCTAAGGAAGGCTGAGCGCCAAAGAATGGAGGCCTTTGAACTACAGTGCTGGAGAAGACTCCTGCGAGTCCCTTGGACTGCAAGGAGATCGAACCGGTCAGTCCTAGAGGACATCAACCCTGACTGCTCTTTAGAAGGCCAGATCCTGAAGAGGAAACTCAAATACTTTGGCCACCTAATGAGAAGGACTCCCTGAAGAAGAGCCTCATGCTGGGAACGATTGAGGGCAAATAGGCTAAAAAACAGCTTCTATCTCAGAGCAGTAACTATACTGAATTCTACGGTTTAGTGCAATATTAATGCAATCTCAGGTTTTCAATTTCAATTATATAGCATGTGAAGGATGTGTGTTTGTGTTTTTAATTCTATGGTTATAATGTACACTGAAGATGGCATTTAACTTCCTTGTATGATGTATAATGGCAATAAACTAAACTAAACAACATCTTAAAGCCCGCTGGTTGGAACATTCTGGGAGTGGATGTCTACCCATTTTAAAGTTGTTGAGCTTGGAAACACTGGTTTGAATCAACCCCATGTGTCTGACTATGAAGCAGCTTTTATGTCAGCATTCCAAATATCATGCAGAATTAAATCAGAATCCAGTTATCAGTTATCCTTAAAGTTCCAATTTAATAAGACAGACATGTTGGCACAAACTGTGGAATCCCAAATCTAAAAGCTTCCTGGGATTTCACCCAGTTGAAAGTTCATGATCTTATCCCCACACCCATAAATCCATCACATGGTCCAATCTTATTTTGCCATGGTGGCATTTCCATCCATCTAGTTCCGGTCAGATGCAGAGGTGCAGAGACAAAGAATGACCTTGATTTCTAGAAAGGAATGACAACACATTCCACAATTCTACTTCTTACTATTCCCCCTCCCAATTACTACACTAATGAAACAGCATAGTAAAATAATAGAGTGTGTGGCAGACCAAAGATCTGAAAAGGAATATGACTGCAGGCCTGACACTTTACAGAGAAAGGGAAGTGACAAACTGGAAAAGCTCTTTTCTTATTTCCAAGTGTGCCTGCACAGAAAGGGCATTAAAAGCCTGCAATTATCCACACTTAACCAGAGAGTAGGTAGCTGAATGGAGGTGACATTTTATAGTAGATGTAGAGCAGAGAATGCCAACGTGCAGCTGGTATTTAAACTGAGCGGGAGACAGTGCTGCATAAAATCCCAAAAGAGTGTTGTTGGCGTTCGAAAAGACAGCCAGAAAATGTGGTTTGCAAACCTTGTAATCTTCGCTTGGTTCACACATTCACAGCATGCGCAAAGTTGAAATGGATATTGCAGGCTAGCAAGCTGAATGAACCACAAGGTCCGGTCAGTTTCCTACGTTGCTTTTAGTCCAACTTTGGATCAACATTGGTTCAAACAAGCCCTAATTGGCTGGGGTCACAAAACACACTAATCCAAAACCAAAGACAACCCAATGTTGTGGACGGAGGATGGAGGTTTTAGATGCTGGTTTGAGCTCGGCTGGGCATGGTGGGCTTTAGTCTTGGGCTTGGCTGGGGATGATGGGCTGGTTCCTTGAGCTTGGCAGTTTTAAAAGTGTATTAAGTTAGGTAGGTAGGTAGGTAGGTAGGTAGGTAGGTAGGTAGGTGGGTGAGAGAGAGAGATGGGTGTGTGGGTGGATGGATGGATAGATGAAAGATAGATAGAAGAGAGAGAGAGAGATGAGTGTGTGTGTGGATGGATGGATAGATGATAGATAGATAGAAGAGAGAGAGAGAGATGGGTGTGTGGGTGGATAGATGGATAGATAGGAGAGAGAGAGAGATGGGTGGGTGGATGGATAGATAGATGATAGATAGATAGATGATAGATAGATAGATAGATAGATAGAGATAGATAGATAGATAGATAGATGATAGATAGATAGATAGATGATAGATAGATGATAGATAGATAGATAGATAGATAGATAGATAGATAGATAGATAGATAGAGATAGATAGATAGATAGATAGATAGATAGATAGATAGATAGATAGATAGATAGATAGATGATATGAGAGAGCAAGATGGGTGAGTCGGTGGGTGGATAAACCACATTTGCACACTCCACGTTCTGTGCTGGAACAACCTTTCCCAAATGCAGCCACTTACTTCCTGGTTTGATGTGTTTCATGGTCCTAAAACCTGTGAAGTTACCCTTCTGGCAGCAACAACATACACCCTCCAAAACTTCCTGGCTGGGAATTTTTTTTACACTTTCAAATCGTGGGTTGAAGCTGGAAACGGCAGGGCTCCTGATCAACTCTGCGGATGGCTCCAAGCCAGGAAACTCTTGGAGAGAAATCAGATAGAATTTAAAAAGAAAGCTGTGTAATTAGGGCTGACAGGCTCTGTCAATTTATCAGGATGATGGATTGATTAATGCACTAAATTGTGGCTTTGAAGGGAGAACCTGAAGAGAAGTTGAAGAATAGGAGAACAATCGGACTCAGTAGCAAAGAATGCCTTGCACCGTGTTCTGTATCAGTGACTAGCTGGATGCCCGTTGTTTGCGACAAAACTATGTGATTGGGAAATGCAGGACAAATCCAGTTCCCTCGGGTTCAATCCGTTGGTTCAGTGGTGGTCGGTGACTGAAACACATAAGGGAATATCGTTCCCGCCGCCTTGAGTCAGGGAGCAGTTCCATAGGTGAAAGGCATAGACATTTTGATGAGGTACTGACATTTAGTACTGTAAGGAGCCCCAGGCCTCTCCTGAGTGAAGAAGTGGAATGTCCGTCAGTTTGAATTGAGGTAACGGAATGTGAGGCAACTGGTAGTTGGAACAGAGTTCTTTTCAGGTGGGGAGGGGGAGTAGAACTCCTTAGCACCAGAACATGTTAATTACTGTATAAGAAATACTGATGATCTGATGGTCATTTTGAAAAATCCTTTCTTAGCGAGCACCTAGAAGTCAAGAGGAACATATGTGCCAAATTCCAAGTTTGTAGGCTTTACGGTTCTGGAGATTTCGTGATGATTGCATAATGTGTTTCAGTCAGAGGGGTGGTTGTAGATTTCTCAGGACCCACAGAAACATGGGTTCAAGGCAGTGCAGACATTTGGGTGCTTGAGACCAAGAGCCTTGGTCCCTTTCAATATCTAAAGTACTGCCACCAAGAAGAGAGAATTAACCCATTCTCCAAAGCACCTGAAGGCAGGAGAAGCAGCAATGGATGGAAACTAATCAAAGAGAGAAATAACCTAGAATGAAGAAGAAATAGAATAGAATTCTTTATTGGCCAAGTGTGATTGGACACGCAAAGAGTTTGTCTTTGGTGCATCAGCTCTCAGTGTAGATAAAAGCTATACGTGATCAATCATTATCATAGTCATCAAAATACATTCATCATCAATCATAAAATACAACACTTAGTGGTAGTCATAGGATACTAAATAAGCAATCAACATAAATCATGCTAGGAAACTAAATAAAACAATACAAATTGTAAAGATACAAGCAACAAAGTTATAGTCATAAGTAGAGAAGGAGATAGGTAATAGGAAAGATGAGAAGAACAATAGCAAACCAGCCTTACTCAATAATGTTGTGGGAATTAGTTGTTTAGCAGAGTGATGGTGGGTGGTGGGGTCTGTCTTTGTGTTTTGTTGTTCTGGTGTGCAATGCCCACCAGACAATTTCCTGATAGTGACAACAATTAATCAGTGGAATGACTTGCCTCCAGAAGTTGTGGGTGCTCCAACACCGGAGGTTTTTAAAAATAGATTGGACAACCATTTCTCTGAAATGTATAGGATTTCTTGCTTGAGTGTGGGGAGTTGGATAGAAGACCTCCAAGGTTATTCTGTTTTCTGTAGTTTGATATTCTGGAATTCTGATATGTAATGGAACCAAAATTGCCTTTGGAAGTTGTGAGACTTCATCACTGCTTTCAAGAAGAGACTGGACTGCCATCTGTCAGAAATGGTGTAGGGTCTCCTGCCTAAGCAGTGGGTTTGACTAGATGACTTCCAAGGTGCCTTCCAACTCTGTTAATCTGTTAAATCTGTTATTTGATATTCTGGAATTCTGATATGTAATGGAACAGGTGTTGCCTTCAGAAGTTGTGGGAGCTTCATCACTTGAGACTTTCAAGAAGAGCCTGGATTGCCATCTGTCAAAAATGGTGTAGAGTCGCCTGCCTGGGCAGGGGTTGGACTAGATGACCTACAAGATCCCTTCCAACTCTGTCAATCTGTTAAACGTGTTAATAACCAACTGGATTGGTGACTTAAAGCAAGAGTGTCCAACCTTGGATACTTGGAGAGCTGTGGACATCAACATCCAGAATTCCCCAGCCAGTGGGCCAACTAAAATGGCTGGCTGGGAAATTCTGGATGTTGACGTCCACCGCTCTTCAAGTGGTCAAGGTTGGACTTAGAAGAAAAAGGCACAAAAATGCTTTTTCAGCCATTCCTTAATGCTGCTTGTTAATTCCTGGTTACTTGAGATGGCTGCCTTGCTCTTCCCCTCATGTAAATGTTGCCAGTGGTAGCTTACTTCTACATCACCATCAAACATTAATCAAAACATTTGACTTTTTTTCCCCACCTGCAGAAGAAGAAAAATAATAACTTCATTGTTACTATTTAGACTAATGTTAGACTAAATTAAAATAGGACTGGATGTGTTGAAGGAACCCTCCCTGTTTCTTAACATATATAAATCATATATGAACCACCACAAACCAAAGGGACGTATATTTGTTCGCTTCATGTTAGGTGACCAGAGCAATGGGAGTTTTCCTAACCTGGCTTTAGGGTGTTGTGTGAATTCAGCCTCCGCCTAAGATGTGATCTCTTGATTCAGCCTTCAGAGAATGCCTTAAGGCTGCATTTTCATATCTTGTTTAATTGTTTAGGCGGGAGAAGCAATTAACTTTGTTAAATGTCTTCATATATTCATTGTGTGCTGAGTGGCTGCAAAGCTATTTTAATCAGCTGCCGTCTCTTTGAATAGCAAGAAATACAGACAGTTTGTCAAGCTGGCAGGAGGGAAATAACTCTTGGTGGGCTTACTGCTTTTTCAGGAGCATCAAAGAAGGGGGCACCCCAGGGGTGAAATGCTACGGTTTGGGCCAGTTCCCCTGAACAGGTAATAAAAAATGCTTAACAAAGTAAAAAAAAAGTTCCGTCGATCAGCTGTGCTGCTCAATGGTAGGAACTTTTTAAAAACTTGTTTTAAGCATTTGGGGTCAGGTTTTGCTCCCAGGAGGCTTCCCTGAGGCCTGCTAGGCCAAAAATGAGGGTGGGGGGGCTGTAAAAGAGAGGGGGGAGGGAGGGAGGGATGGGAGGAAAAAGGGGGGGAAGGGAGAAAGAAAGGGAAAGAAAGGAAGGAAGGAAGGAAGGAAGGAGGGAGGGAGGGAGGGAGGGAGGGAGGGGAGAAAAAAGGGAGAGAATGGAGAAAGAAAGAAAAAAGAAAGAAATAGAAAAGAAAGGGAGGGAGGGATGGGAGAAAAAAGGGAGGGAAGGGAGAAAGAAAAAAGAAAGAAAGATAGAGGGAGGGAGGGAGGGAGGGAGGGAAAAAGGAGAGGGAAGAAGGACCACAAACCTGGCACTAGATGCAACTTCAAAGGATACCTTGAAAGAGCACAGCAATCCAGGGCTGGAAGGGACCTAGAGGTCATCTAGTCAAACCTCCTGCTCCAGCATTGTTAAAGTGAGTTTCTGTCTTTTGACCCCTCCAGTCACATGACTACACAGCCATGCCCACCCAGTCACATGACCCCACAACCACCAAGCCACGCCCACAGAACCTGTAGGAAAAATATTTTAGATTTCACCACTGTGGCTCCCACCAGGGCATGATTGAGGCTGCTGATCCTCCAGCCTGCCCCTCATCCCTGCTAAAACTTGGGGATGACTGGAAAAACCAAAAAGAAGGAATTGAAAAGTAGACTCAGCAAAAAGACGTCTCCCCCACAATCCCAAATGAGTCTTGTGATGCCTTCATATTTCCAGATTTAATTTACATAGGAAAAAAAATGCTTTATAAGCATGAGTGCGTGAAGGAAAGTGACTGATATGCAAGGAGGGCAGATTTTACGGCAAAAGGAGGCAATTGAGCATCCAAAGCCTGTTATCAGCCTATTAGTTCCTCCCTCTCTAATTATCTGCTCCAATGTCTTTCTCGGCTCCTCTTTTAACCTTTTCCTAACCAGGGTGGGAAGAAGGAGGAGGGGGAGGGGGAGGAGAAGAATACAGAGGAGGAGAATGGGGAAGAGGAGAAGGAGAAGGACAAGAAGGAGGAGGAGGAGGTAGAGAAGAAGACAGAGGAGGAGAATGGGGAGGAGGAAGAGGTGAAGGAGAAAGACAAGGAGGAGGAGAAGAAGAAGACAGAGGAGGAGAAGAAGATGGAGGAGGAGACGGAGGAGGAGGAGGAAGAGGAGGAGAAGAAGAAAAGAAGATAATAATAATAATAATACATATACAATAATAATTATTGTATAATACATACAATATACAAATATACAATATACAATAAACAAAAAATAATAATACATCAACAAATTGCAGCTTCCTGCAATAACACCAGCGGAACTGCCAAAAACTGTGCTACTCGGAACATCTTATATTTTAAGAAGGTACTTGGTTGATACCTAGGACGCTGGCAGCAACTCTTATCAAGCATTAACACCAGTCAATGGTATTTGTGATGCCTTTTTGAATGTTCAGTTGTTTGAGTTTCATGTTTAATGAATAAAGTATATTATTGTTGTTGTTGTTGTTGTTGTTGTTGTTATATGTGGTTAATCTTTGGTGAGATTCACAGCCTTTGGGGCTGGTTGGTAGTTGAACAGCTTGAGTCCTAACCAAGGACCTAGGAACTGTTAAGGTAACGTCGGAGGATATAAGCTGTTCCAAGTAGGGTGGTTTTTTTGTAGAATCAGAATGTTCAAGTCTGATAAATTTAGAATTTCCAAATAGCGAGGTAGCCCTTTAGGTATTGCTCCAAGGGCTCCAATTACAATCAGGACAACACATGATTTCTTTTTCCACAGTCGCTCAACTTCAATTTGCAAGTCCCAGTACTTTGTGATTTTTTTCTTGCTGTTTATCTTCAATTCTTTTATTCTTTTATATTATTATACAATTGTATCACAGCGGCCAGTTGTTTCGTCGGATTTGGCATTGGTTACTAGTCGGGCCCCACCCAGGGGCCTAGGATGTCATAATGTATTTTCGTAATATGCGTGCAGATCCAAGCAGTGCGGCTTTTTGCATTTGACTGATGGTGATTTTGTCAATTTTTAACTGTTTTAAATGTAATTCCAGTGCTTTTGGAATAGCACCCAGTGTGCCAAGTACCACTGGAATTATCACTGCTGGTTTGTGCCATAGTCGTTGAATTTCAATTTTTAAGTCCTGGTATCTTGCGATTTTTTCATGTTCTTTCTCGGCGACCCTGCTATCCCCTGGTATTGCGATGTCTATGATTGTGATGTCTGGTGTAATATGCGCTAGTATTTTGTCCGTTTGCATACGGAAATCCCACAAGATCTTGACCATCTGATTTTCAGTGACTTTTATTATTATTATATTATTATTATTGTTGTTGTTGTTGTACAATTGTATCACAGCGGCCAGTTGTTTCGCCGGATTTGGCATTGGTTACTAGTCGGGCCCCACCCAGGGGCCTAGGACGTCGTAACGTATTTTCGTAATATGCGTGCAGATCCAAGCAGTGCGGCTTTTTGCATTTGACTGATGGTGATTTTGTCAATTTTTAACTGTTTTAAATGTAATTCCAGTGCTTTTGGAATAGCACCCAGTGTGCCAATTACCACTGGAATTACCACTGCTGGTTTGTGCCATAGTCGTTGAATTTCGATTTTTAAGTCCTGGTATCTTGCGATTTTTTCATGTTCCTTCTCGGCGACCCTGCTATCACCTGGTATTGCGATGTCTATGATTGTGACCTTATTTTTCTCAACCAGTGTGATGTCTGGTGTATTATGCGCCAGTATTTTGTCAGTTTGTATACGGAAATCCCACAAGATCTTGACCATCTGATTTTCGGTGACTTTTTCAGGCTGATGTTCCCACCAGTTTGTTGCTGTTTTAATATTATAATTTTTGCACAAATTCCAATGGATCATTTGTGCTACTGAATTGTGCCGCAATTTATAATCAGTCTGCACGATTTTTTTACAGCAGCTGAGTATGTGATCAACAGTTTCATCAGCTTCTTTGCAAAGTCTGCATTTGGCATCATCAGAGGATTTTTCGATTTTGGCCTTAATGGCATTTGTGCGGATAGCTTGTTCTTGCGCAGCCAGGATTAGTGACTCTGTTTCTTTCTTTAATGTACCTGTTTTTAACCATAACCAAGTTTGTTCACTGTCCACTTTATCTTTTATTTTTTCCAGAAATTGACCATGCAGTGCTTTGTTCTGCCAACTCTCCATTCTTGATTTTATCACATCTTTTCTGTATTCTTGTTTTGTCTGTTGGGCCTTCAGTAGATTTTTGTTCTTTACTTCGATTAATAGATGTTCTTGAGTGTCTTTTAAATAATCAGCCAGTGCATGTTTTTCTTCTTCAACTGTTTGCTTCACTTGTAATAATCCTCTGCCACCTGATTTTCGGGGCAGATACAGTCTATCAGTATCACCACGTGGATGTAAACTGTAGTGCATTGTCATTAGTTTCCTGGTTTTTCGCTCCAAAAGGTCCAAATCAGCTTGTGTCCAGTTAACTATGCCAGCTGTGTATCTTATAACTGGTATTGCCCAGGTATTCATGGCCTTGATTGTATTTCCACCATTCAATTTAGATTTCAAAATTTTCCTAACTCTGTTGGTGTACTCTCGCCTGACAATAGTTTTTACTTCTCCATGCTTGATGTTATCCAACTGCAGAATGCCTAAGTATTTGTAGGCTTCATTTTCTTTGCATTTAATTAGTTGGCCATTGGGCATTTCAATTCCCTCAGATGCAGTGATTTTGCCCCTTTTTATGGATACAGTGGCGCATTTTTCCATGCCAAACTGCATTGAAATATCGGTGCTGAATACTCGGACTGTATTTGTCAATGATTGGATTTCTATTTCTGACTTTCCATAGAGTTTCAAATCATCCATATATAGTAAATGCGAAATTTTTTCAGCTTTTTTGGCTGTTTGGTAGCCTAATTTCATTTTTTTTAAGATTACTGATAGTGGGATCATTGCGATGATGAAGAGAAGAGGTGAAAGTGAATCACCCTGGAAAATTCCTCGCTTGATATTAACCATTCCGTAGCTCTCATTCCCTACTGCCAACTCAGTTCTCCATTGTTTCATTGCCTTTTCAGTAAAGGATGTAATATTTTTGCTAATGCCAGTTGTTTCTAAGCATTTTATGATCCAACTATGTGGCAGTGAGTCAAATGCCTTTTTGTAATCAATCCAGACCATATTCAAGTTCGTTTTTCTGTTCTTACAATTTTCTAATATCATTTTATCAATTAGAAGCTGATCTTTTGTGCCCCTGCTCCTTCTTTTGTTGCCTTTTTGCTCTACTGGCAAGATGTTGTTTGTTTCCAAATAATCCATCATGTTATCTGCAATAATGCCTGTGAGTAATTTGAAGGTTGTTGGTAAGCATGTTATTGGTCTATAGTTTTCAGGTGTTGTTCCTTTAGTTGGATCTTTCTGAATCAAGTATGTTTTTCCAGTTGTTAACCATTCATCAATTTGGCCCTTTTGTAAAATTTCATTCAGTTGCCTGGCCAATATTGCATGTAAACTGGTCAGATATTTGAGCCAGAAACCATGTAATTGGTCTTTTCCAGGTGATGTCCAATTCTTTACCTTTTTAACTCGATTTTTGATCATCTCAGTTGTTATTTCTAATACTTGCATTTGTTTGTTGCCAATGCTTTTCTCAAAGTCATGTATCCACTTTGCTTCCTTGTTGTAGTCCTTTGCATTTTCCCACAATTCTCTCCAGAATTCAACTGTGGGCTGCTTTTCTGGTTTTTCACTTTTGGTGTCACCATTCACATTAAGACTTTGATAAAAACGCCGTTGGTCTGATCGAAATTGCTGATTTTGTTTATATTGGATGATTCGTGCCTCATATCTTTCAATTTTTCTAGCTGTTGCTGTTATCTGCTGTTTTACAATCTCTACAGCTTCATTGATGTTTCTTGTATCCAATCTATATCTTCTGATTAGCCGATCTATGATTTTGTTGTTTTTAAGCCGTTGCTCATGCATGTTCTTTAAGTTACTAGCATCTGCCCTTAATTTTTTGATTTTTTGTTCTAGACGGATTTTCCACTTTGGCTTTGATGCTTTTTCTGTTGTGTGACTAGGTACTTTAATTTTAATGCCTAGTTCATTAGTGACTATTACAGCTGCGCTGTACATTAACTGGTTTGTTTCCAAGATGGATTCCGGTTCAATTGTTGAAAACACTGCATTAACCATTTTCATGATAGGGGCCAAAATTTTCTTAGGCACAGTTTTTAGTGATGGTAAACGTTGCCTTTCCTCATTAAGCAGAAAATGCTCCATGATCTTATCCTTCAATTCTTTTTGTTTTTGAGTTAGTTCATCAGTTGGTTCAGTGATAACTGGTTCTAGTGGTGGTGATGTTATTTCCTCCCTGAGAGCTTCTTCTGGGAGTTCTACTATTATTATTATTATTATTATTATTATTATTATTATTATTATTGTTATTATCATCATCATCATCATCATCATCATCATCATTATTATCATTATTATTATTTCAGGAACTTCCAAAATACCATTATGCCATTTGATGAGGAACAATAGAGCAGGGATGACTTATGCCTATTTTCTTGGATTTGTTATTTGAACTTCCCAGCCAACCCAACAATCCGTGGATCACCTGGTGGGCTCCTAACCAAGCCCCACCAAATTTTTGGGGATGTCTAGCTTCCTCTGCCTCATACGTATTCTCCAGGATGCGTCCACAGGGTGTGGTCAAAAAAGTCAAGGTATTAGCCCCCACCCCCACCCAGCAGTGGGGTTGAAGAGAAATTCCCCTTGTTCCGTGCATCACATCACACCATGGAGGCTGCTTGCCTGTTTTTTTTTGTTTTTTTTAACTGTATCCTGTGGACATACTCGAACAGAAGGACTTTAACGCAGCATCTCTGTGAAAATATAAATGTTTGCAGGGTGGAGAGCCATACTTGGAACAGGGCTCATTTGGCACACGGCAGAATGCTTTGGCAGAGATACTGCTATGTTGCGTGTGTGAAATGTGGCATGCACCTCACAGCTGGAGAGAAGCAGGAGGTGTTAGAAAAACCACATGTTTCTGGCAACCAGTAGCCAATTACAAGCTTCAATTGCTACTGTGCCTGATTTTTTGGGATCCCATTTTTTATCGGTGGATGTGTAAAGATTCAAATAATTGTTCTTTCAGTGTTATGAATCCCACAAGGTTCTTTTTTAAAAAACAACAATAACAATCTTTTGCTAAAGATAAAGGTTCCCCTCGCACATATGTGCTAGTTGTTCCCAACTTTACAGGGCGGTGCTCATCTCTGTTTCAAAGCCGAAGAGCCAGTGCTGTCTGAAGACGTCTCCGTGGTCATGTGGCCGGCATGACTCAATGCCGAAGGCGCATGGAAGGCTGTTACCGTCCCACCAGAGGTGGTCCCTATTTTTGTACTTGCGTTTTTTACCTGCTTTCAAACTGCTAGGTTGGCAGAAGCTGGGACAAGGAACGGGAGCTCACTCTGTTACATGGCACTAGGGATTCGAACCTTTATGATCAACAAGCTCAGCATCTTAGCTACTGAGCCACCGTGTCCCTCGTCAATAAGTATCTTTTGCTACCCACATGCTAATTCCTTAGGAACATCAGGATTTTATCTTGGGGATAAAGTTCTTTCTCTCTTTCTCTCTCCACTCACTTTCTGCATTTGAGCAGGCATGATGGCCTAGTCAGTTTCACAGTCTACTCCTAAACATTCTTCTGTAGAGATCCTTTGGATCCTTCAGCTTTTGCTATGGGACACTGAGTTTTTTGTCAGACTCATGGATTCTCCTGTTTGTTTGCTTTTCCCTTGTGGGTGTTCCTTGTACAGTTGACAGATAATTGAACAAATTAAAGGTGGAGAAAGAAATTGATTGTCAGTTGCCAAGAATCAAGACCAAGTTTCAATCTAGCTAATTTAATTGCTCATACCTACACAATAAGCATCTTGTCCATGAGCGATCAGGTCTAAATTGGCCCTAGATAAGAATTACCGTAACTGGATTCAAGAAAGGCAGTACTCTTAGCCTGTTTATGGCGACCACGTAAGGAGCACACGCTATTTCCTCTCTTGACCCCTCTGCCAGGCTCTCCTTCCTCTCTTCTTATACTGATTCAATTCAGCCTGTGAGATGTAACACCCAAATGGTTTAATCCTCACAATACAGAAACAAGTCTGGTTCAAAATTCAGAGGTTTATTGAGGAGAAATGAAATAGCAATTGCAAGAGCGGCCTCCAAGGCTCTTCCCAAATGGATAGCTTACAAGGGAAACAAAAAGCAAGCTATACTTTTTATAGGCCTTAAGCCCGTGATGGCGAATCTAATGCACACGTGCCAGAGATGGCACGCAGAGCCCTCTCTGTGGGCTGTTGCCAGCTGCTCTTCTGGTTTCCAGCCAGCCGGTCTTCGTGGGTGCTGGAGTAACTGAAAACAGCCAGAAAACAGCCAAAAAAATGGTCAAAAAACAGACCCTTTTCCAGGCCATTTTGGGGGCTAAAATGGCTTGAAAAATGGCCTGGAAAATGGCCTGAAAACTGCCCCCCGAAACAGCCAAAAACAGATATGCATGCACCGGCCAGCTAGTCTTTGCATTTCCAGTGCTCCAGCGCATGCACACATGCGCGCATGCATGCACGTTCCGGTGTGGACACTTGGTGGTTCGCCGTTACTGCCCTAAGCATGCCTAAGAAGAAGCCCTCCTCTTCTCCGAAGTCATTCTTTAAGTCATTTTACACTACAAAGGGTCAGCATGACCCTTACTGCAGAATCCCAGTTATCTTTGTTTCCTTGTGGCTTCACCCTAGGCCCCTATCACATGTTCCTATCTCATGTTCCTATCTCACCAAATGGTGGCCTTGCCTTGGGCTTATGTTTCTATTTTCAAAGGAAGTTAGTTTTTAGCAAGTTTTACTGAGCACCTTTGGTGGTTAATTTGCAACAAGAAGAACTCTATAGCTTATTGATACCTTTTAAACACTTTTATAAAAGAGCAACTTATTATTTATTTCCTTCAAGCCCCATTAGTAAACTTCCTTCAGGAGATCAAGGCTTCCAGTGGGGTAAATTTGTACAATAAGCGATGAATAAAAAAGCACTGGGATTCAAAGCGAAGCAATCAAAAGCTCTTTCCTATTAGCCCCGTATAATGGCTGCTCTTTCCTTAGAAACAAAATTGTCTTTTCAGGAAAGTGTTTCACCCTTTTTACCACCCCAAAGGGTTGTAGAACTCCATCCCCAAATCATCCTGATCCAAAGGGACTATGGGTGGCTTCCTGGGGGCTGAAATCCAAAGTATTTCCTTCATACAAAGAACAGTTGCCGGAACTGGGTATGTCTAATTTGATGTGTAAGAAGTTAGCATCCAGTCCTCTACTAGAAAAATGAAATATTTTAGGAAATATTAAAAGGGCAGAATATTTCCTCTAAAAAGGGAGCCACCTTTAGTTTGTTAGCCGCCCTGAGTCCCCCTGGGAATAGGGCGGCATACAAGTCTAATAAACTAACTAAACTAACTAACTAACCTTTGTCAACGGGCCATTAAGGCCTGAGCCAGTCTATTCTACATAACAAAGATCTACCTCCTTCAGGCAGAGCCATAATAGGAATCCCAGATGAAACCCAGAGAGGGCATAAAACCTGGGTACATTAAGCATCTCTGCCCTTTTTTCCAGGAGCTCAAGCCATGTGGTCCTGTCCACTATTAAAAACCATCTTCCCAAGCAGCCACCATTGTTTCCAGTGTCTTTTTCCCCACTTGGAACTGAACCCAGAAAGACATTTCTCCCAACAGATGAAAAGAAGGACTAAGGGTGACATGATAGCAGTGTTCCAATATCTCAGGGGCTGCCACAAAAAAGAAGGAGTCAAGCTATTCTCCAAAGCACTTGAGGCAGGACAAAAGCAATGGATGGAAACTAATCCAGGAGAGAAGAAACTTAGAACTAAGGAGAAATTTCCAGACAGTTAGAACAATGAATCAGTGGAACAGTTTGCCTCCAGACGTTGTGAATGCTCCAACACTGGAAGTTTTTAAGATTTTGGATATCCATTTGTCTGAAGTGATGTAGGATTTCCTGCCTGAGCAGGGGGGTTAGACTAGAAGTCCTCCAAGGTCCCTTCTAAATCTATTAATATGTAATCTGAATTTAGAGCAGCTAAGGGTCTCTACTATTCTTTCCAATATCTCAGGGGCTGCCCCAAAGAAGAAGGAGTCAAGCTATTCTCCAAAGCACCTGAGGGTAGAACAAGAAGCAATGGGTGGAAACAAATCAAGGAGAGAAGCAACTTAGAACTAAGGAGAAATTTCCTGACACTGAGAATAATTAATCAGTGGAACAGCTTGCCTCCAGAAGCTGTGAATGCTCCAACACTGGAAGTTTTTCAGAAGATGTTGAATAACCATTTGTCTGAAGTGCTGTAGGGTTTCCTGCCTAAGCAGGGGGTTGGACTAGAAGACCTCCAGGGTCCCTTCCAACTCTATTATTCTGGCATGTAAAGAGGAGCTATCCTTCCCCCCTTTTAAAGGATCACAAGGCAGGGAAGTCTAGTGGGAGGAAGAGGCTCCATTTCAACCCAGATGCTTTCCTGCTGTGAGTGAGGGCCCTTACTTTAGACTCTATTAGAAAAGCATTAGGAAATTGGCGCGGATGCCGAGTGGAGCATCAAACGAGAGAGAGGATTTGAAATTAAGAAAACATCTTGAGATTTGAAGGCACGGAGTAATTCCAGCTCAGGGAAAGAAGATGAATGGAAAAGAGGTTGATCATCTTCAAATATTTAATAGGCTCTGCTGAAGGAGGTGGGGGCTCTTGAAGGGGTTTGAACCTGGG